>NW_023416313.1:124289297-124565031 GCF_014108235.1 Myotis myotis
CTTTCTTTCTTTCTTTCTTTCTTTCTTTCTTTCTTTCTTTCTTTCTTTCTTCTTTCTCTCTTTCTTTCTTCTTTCGCTCTTTCGCTCTTTCTCCCTTTCATTCATTCTTTCTTTTTTGAAAAATGGAATCCCTTTTCTAACCTTCACTCTGAAAAATAGTTTGGCTAGATATAAGAAGCATAGTGATATTTTTTCTATTAGCACTCTGACTATGCCATCCCACGGCCTGATGTCCTGGAGTGTTTGTGAGGTCAACTCAGCTCTTCATCTTGCTAGGTTTTCTCTTTTATATGATGAGTTGTATAACCTTTTTAGGTTGTATTATTTTCTCTGTCCTTCATAACTTTTACCAACCTGGGTCTGATTGCACATTTCATTGTACCTATTCTACTTATATTTCATTGAGCTTGGATGTGCAAATTGATATTTTTCATTGAATATGTCTGAAAATATTCAACCATTATTTCTTCCAATGCTTTTCCTGCCCCCTTCCTCCCTGCTCTACTTTCACACTTCCCATTATTTTAAGTGCAGAGAGTCTTTCTTCTGACAATTCCAATCTATCCCTGTGCCCCTATAATGCATTTTACCTAAGAGTTATTAGAATTTCAATACCAAAATCATCAGTGTTTTCCTTTTCATATATCATTCTGTCTCTCTGTTGACATTTTCATTTGGTGAGAACTAGCCACCTATGGTCTTTTCTTTTAAACATGGGGTTCTTTATTTAAAATATTTATAAATTATAGGAAAACCTACAACTGGAACACACACAAAGATTTGTTCTGCTCTGCCCTCCTCCTATGTAGATAGAGTTCACACTTGTTGCTGTTTTACATGTCTCATATATTTTGTGGTAAAAACTGTGCATTTTAGGCAATGTATTGAATCAAATCTGGGTACTAGGTTCTTCTTATCATATTTAGAGGCTTGTTTTTCATTGTGTGCCTGGTCTTTTACTGAGTGATGAGGCTGTGCTATTTCATATTTTACTGAAGTGTCCTTCCCTGCAGTGTGACGCTTCCAGTGTTGTTCCTGTGAGGGCATGATCTCGGGGCATGAGCACCATCACTTTTGGATGACTAGTGTTTTGAAAGCCTCTCTTTCAGTGTGTCCTTCCCTGATTCTCCCTTAACCTGCCTATTTCCTTTGCTACCATGTCAAAGATGGAGACAAAGTCTGTTAGCCACTGATCTGCTAGAACAAGAAGGAGTAATTTATACCCTAAAGTATTAAAAAGGAAAAAAACTCAGGTAGCACTGTCCACTGAGTTATTAAAAATGTTCCTGGTATTGTAATCACAAGGAGGGAGTTAATAAGCAATGCCAAGTCTATTTTCTTAATTCCTCTTCTAATCCCTTTCTTAAGGTAACTTTTTTACATTTGCAAATACAAAGCTACCAGTCAACTGGTTCTGAAAGAGAAAGTGAGTAAAGTGGGATTTTAAAGGCTTCCATCAAGAATATTCCTAGCTCACTGCATTTTCCTGGAAGACTTTAAGGAGATGAGTCCTAAAACAGAAATTATGTATCTAACTACACATTGATGGTAATTGCTAGAGTTCTACTAATTATAGGAAGAAATTATGGACTCTTATTATGGAAAACAGCATATAGCATATAGGTACTGTGGTCAATGAAGGTGTAAACTTAAATAAATTTCTCAGAAGATAAATGAACCATAAATAGACTTAAAATATTCTTGTTCTTACCAGTAGGGTGCATTGAGTGTTTCTTGGCTTCCCCCTTGCTTAAACCTCTTCCAAAGTCACCTGGTAAGTGTTCTGGATCAGTCTCTATAGAAATGAGCAGTTTAAAATTAGTTTTGTAAAGCAACTATTAACACGTGTGTGTGTGTTGTGTATGTGTGAGTTGGTTTCTGTGTATAAGTGTGTTTATGACTAGTGCTCCCCTTATAAGCATTTTTATCACTGGAAATGGACAATACTAAAGTATCTGTATTTCTGAAATAAATACTTTAAAATCATTACAAACATTAGCCATCACGTAACCCTCATTGCACAGAGGCTTATACATGTTCAGTGATTTGACCAGGTGTCATATCCATCTAATCACAAAATTCAATCACCAGCTGATGTGATGTCTCATAATTCTCTAATGGGTCTTCTTTCCTCCCTCCATCCCTACCTCTCTCCCGCATTCCCTCCCTCCCTCCCCTCCTCCTCCTCCTTCTCCTCCTCCTCCTCTTCCTACTCCTACTCCTCCTTCTTTTTCTCCTCCTGCTCCTCCTCCTCCTCCTCCTCCTCCTCCTCCTCCTCCTCCTCCTCCTCCTCCTTCTCCTCGTCCTCCTCCTTCTTCTTCTTCTTCTTCTCTCTCTCGCTCTCTCTCTCTCTCTCTCCCTCTCTCTTTTCTCCCTTTTCTTTCTTTCTTTCTTTCTTTCTTTCTTTCTTTCTTTCTTTCTTTCTTTCTTTCTTCTTTCTATCTTTCTTTCTTTCCTTCTTTCCTTCCTTCCTTCCTTCCTTCCTTCCTTCCTTCCTTCCTTCCTTCCTTCCTTCCTTCCTTCCTTCTTCCTTCCTTCCTTCCTTTCTTTCTTTCTTTCTTTCTTTCTTTCTTTCTTCTTTCTTTCTTTCTTTCTTTCTTCTTCCTTTCTTTCTTTCTTTCTTCTTTCTTTCTCCCTTTCATTCATTCTTCTTTTTTGAAACATGGAATCCCTTTTCTAACCTTCACTCTGAAAAATAGTTTGGCTAGATATAAGAATCATAGTGATATTTTTTCTATTAGCACTCTGACTATGCCATCCCACGGCCTGATGTCCTGGACAGTTTGTGATGTCAACTCAGCTCTTCATCTTGCCAGTTTTTCTCTTTTATATGATGAGTTGTATAACCTTTCTAGGTTGTATTATTTTCTCTGTCCTTCATAACTTTTACCAACCTGGGTCTGATTGCACATTTCATTGTAACTATTCTACTTAGATTTCATTGAGCTTGGATGTGCAGATTGATATTTTTCATTGAATATGTTTGAAAATATTCAACCATTATTTCTTCCAATGCTTTTCCTGCCCCCTTCCTCCCTGCTCTACTTTCACTCTTCCCATTATTTTAAGTACAGAGAGTCTTTCTTCTGACAATTCCAATCTATCCCTGTGCCCCTATAATGCATTTTACCTAAGAGTTATTAGAATTTCAATACCAAAATCATCAGTGTTTTCCTTTTCATATATCATTCTGTCTCTCTGTTGTCATTTTCATTTGGTGAGAACTAGCCACCTATGGTCTTTTCTCTTTTAAACATGGGGTTCTTTATTTAAAATATTTATAAATTATAGGAAAACCTACAACTGGAACACACACAAAGATTTGTTCTGCTCTGCCCTCCTCCTATGTAGATAGAGTTCACACTTGTTGCTCCTTTACATGTCTCATATATTTTGTGGTAAAAACTGTGCATTTTAGGCAATGTATTGAAGCAAATCTGGGTACAAGGTTCCTCTTATCACATTTGGAGGCTTGTTTTTCATTGTGTGCCTGGTCATTTACTGAGTGATGAGGTTGTGTTATTTCATATTTTACTGAAGTGTCTTTCCCTGCAGTGTGAAGCTCCTAGTGCTGTTCCTGTTAGGGCATGATCTCGGGGCATGAGCACCATCACTTCGTTGGATGACTACTGTTTTAAAAGCCTCTCTTTCAGTGTCTCCTTCCCTGATTCTCCCTTAACCTGCCTGTTTCCTTTGCTACCATGTCAAAGATGGTGACAAATTCTGTTAGCCACTGATCTGCCAGAACAAGAAGCAGTAATTTATACCCTAAAGTGTATTAAAAAGGAAAAAAACTCAGGTAGCACTGTCCACTGAGTTATTAAAAATTTTCCTGGTATTGTAATCACAAGGAGGGAGTTAATAAGCAATGCCAAGTCTATTTTCTTAATTCCTCTTCTAATCCCTTTCTTTAGGTAACATTTTTACATTTGCAAATACAAAGTTACTAATCAATTTGTTCTGAAAGAGAAAGTGATTAAGGAGGGATTTTAAAGCTTCCATCAAGCATATTCTTAGCTCACTGCATTTTCCTGAAAGACTTTAAGGAGATGAATCCTAAAACAGAAATTATATATCTAAGTTCCCATTTTGGAAACTGCTAGACTTATACTAATTATAGGAAGAAATTATGGACTCTTATTATGGAAAACAGCATATAGCATATAGGTGCTGTGTTAATTAAAGAAGTAAACTTAAATAAATTTCTCAGATGATAAATGAACAATAAATAGACTAAAAATATTCTTGTTCTTACCAGTATGGTGCACTGATAGTTTCTTGGCTTCCCAAGTGATTATACCTCTTCCAAAGTCACCCGTTAAGTGTTCTGTATCAGTCTCTATAGAAATGAGCAGTTTAAAATCAGTTTTATAAAGCAAATATTAACGTGTGTGTGTGTGTGTGTGTGTGTGTGTGTGTGTGTGTGTGTATTTGTGTGAGTATGTGTGTGAGTTGGTTTCTGTGTGTTAAGTGTGTTTGTAGCTAGTGCTTCCCTTATTAGCATTCTTTTCATTGGAAATGGATTGTAATAAAGTATCTGTGTTTCTGAAATAAATGCCTTAAAGTCTTTACCGACATTAGCCATCATATAATCCTCAATGCACAGCGGCTTATACAGGTTCAGTGATTTGACCAAGGTGTAACGTCCAACTAATGACAAAATGCAATCACAAACTGATGTCTCATAATTCTTTAAAGGGTCTTTTCTTTTTTTTCTTCCTTTCTTTCTTCTTTCTTTCCTCCCTTCCTTCCAATTTTTCTTTCTTTTTTGAAAAATGGAATCCCTTTTTCTAACCTTCACTCTGAAAAATAATTTGGCTAGATATAAGAATCATAGTGATATTTTTTCTATTAGCACTCTGACTATGCATTCCCACTGCCTGATGTCCTGGAGTGTTTGTGAGGTCAAGTCTGCTGACCTGGTTTCATCTTGCCAGGTTTCTCTTTCCTATGATGAGTTGTTAGCCCTTCGTGGGTTGTATTATTTTCTCTTTCCTTCATAGCTTTTACCAACCTGGGTCTGATTGCACATTTCATTGTACCTATTCTACTTAGATTTCATTGAGCTTGGATGTGCAGATTGATATTTTTCATTGAATATGTTTGGAAATATTTAACCATTATTTCTTCCAATGCTTTTCCTGCCCCCTTCCTCCCTGCTCTACTTTCACTCTTCCCATTATTTCAAGTGTAGAGATTCTTTCTTCTGACAATTCCAATCTATTCATGTGCCCCTATAATGCATTTTACCTAAGAGTTATTAGAATTTCAATACCAAAATCATCAGTGTCTTCCTTTTCATATATCATTCTGTCTCTCTGTTGTCATTTTAATTTGGTGAGAACTAGCCACCTATGGTCTTTTCTCTTTTAAACACGGGGTTCTTTATTTAAAATATTTATAAATTATAGGAAAACCTACAACTGGAACACACACAAAGATTTGTTCTGGTCTGCTTTCTTCTCATGTAGAGTTCACACTTGTTGTTCCTTTACATTTCTCATATATTTTGTGGTAAAACCTCAGCATTTTAGGCAATGTATTGTAGCAAACCTGGCTACCCGGTACCTCTGACCGCCTTTGGAGGCTTGTTTTTCATTGTGTGCCTGGTCATTTAATGAGTGATGAGGCTGTGCTATTTCATATTTTACTGAATGCCCTTCCCTGCAGTGTGATGGTTCTAATGTTGTTTCTGGGTCTATTCAACATTTTTGGATGACTACTGTTTTAAAAGCCTCTCAGTGTCTCCTTCCCTGATTCTCCCTTAACCTGCCTATTTCCTTTGCTACCGTGTCAAAGATGGTGACAGTGTGTTAGCTACTGATATGCCAGAACAAGAAGCAGTAATTTATACCCAAAAGTGTATTAAAAAGGAAAAACACAGGTTGCACCATCACCTGAAATATTAGATATTTTCCTGGTATTGTAATCACATGGAGGGAATTAAAAAGCAATGCAATGTCTATTTTCTAAATTCCTCTACTAATCTATTTCTTAAGGTAACTTTTCTGCATTTGCAAACACAAAGCAACTGATGAATGGGGCCTGAAAAAGAAAGTGAGTAAAGTGGCATTTTAAAGGCTTCCATCAAGCAAATTTCAAGCTCACAATAGCATTGCTTTTTGTGGACGACTGTAAGGAGATGAATCCTAAAACAGAAATTATGTATCTAAGAACCCATTGATGGTAACTGCTAGCATTCTAGTAATTATAGGAAGAAATTATGGAGAAGTTTTATTATGTACAATAGCATATAGGTACTGTGGTTATTGACATTGAAGGTGAAACTTAAATAAAATTCTGAGACTACAAATGAACCATAACTAGACTTGAAATATTCTTGTTCTTACCAATATGGTGTATTGATAGTTTCTTGGCTTCCCCAGTGATTATACCTCTTCCAAAGTCACCTGGTAAGTGTTCTGTATCAGTCTCTATAGAAATGAGCAGCTTAAAATCAGTTTTATAAAGCAAATATTAACACGTGTGTGTGTGTGTGTGTGTGTGTGTGTGTGTGTGTGTGTGTGAGTATGTGTGTGAGTTGGTTTCTGTGTGTTAAGTGTGTTTGTAGCTAGTGCTTCCCTTATTAGCATTCTTATCACTGGAAATGGATTGTACTAAAATATCTGTGTTTCTGAAATAAATGCCTTACAGTCTTTACCGACATTAGCCATCATATAACCCTCAGTGCACAGCGGCTTATACAGTTTCAGTGATTTGACCAAGGTGTAACGTCCAACTAATGACAAAATGCAATCACAAACTGATGTCTCATAATTCTTTAACGGGTCTTTTCTTTTTTTTTCTTCCTTTCTTTCCTCCCTTCCTTCCATTTTTTTCTTTCTTTTTTGAAAAATGGAATCCCTTTTTGTAACCTTCACTCTGAAAAATAGTTTGGCTAGATATAAGAATCATAGTGATATTTTTTCTATTAGCACTCTGACTATGCCATCCTACTGCCTGATGTCCTGGAGTGTTTGTGAGGTCAAGTCAGCTGACCTGGTTTCATCTTGCCAGGTTTCTCTTTCCTATGATGAGTTGTTAGCCCTTCGTGGGTTGTATTATTTTCTCTTTCCTTCATAGCTTTTACCAACCTGGGTCTGATTGCACATTTCATTGTACCTATTCTACTTAGATTTCATTGAGCTTGGCTCTGCAGATTGATATTTTTCATTGAATATGTTTGAAAATATTCAACCATTATTTCTTCCAATGCTTTTCCTGCCCCCTTCCTCCCTGCTCTACTTTCACTCTTCCCATTATTTTAAGTACAGAGAGTCTTTCTTCTGACAATTCCAATCTATCCCTGTGCCCCTATAATGCATTTTACCTAAGAGTTATTAGAATTTCAATACCAAAATCATCTGTGTTTTTCTTTTCATATATCATTCTGTCTCTCTCTTGACATTTTAATTTGATGAGAACTAGCCACATATGGTCTTTTCTCTATTAAACATGGGGTTCTTTATTTAAAATATTTATAAATTATAGGAAAACCTACAACTGGAACACACACAAAGATTTGTTCTGCTCTGCCCTCCTCCTATGTAGAGTTCACACTTGTTGTTCCTTTACATGTCTCATATATTTTGTGGTAAAAACTGTGCATTTTAGGCAATGTATTGAAGCAAATCAGGGTACTAGGTTCCTCCCACTGCATTTGGAGTCCTGTCATTGTGTGCCCGGTCATTTGCTGAGTGATGAGGTTGTGCTATTTCATATTTTACTGAAGTGTCCTTCCCTGCAGTGTGACGCTTCTAGTGTTGTTCCTGTGAGGGCATGATCTCGGGGCATGAGCACCATCACTTTTGGATGACTAGTGTTTTGAAAGCCTCTCTTTCAGTGTGTCCTTCCCTGATTCTCCCTTAACTTGCCTATTTCCTTTGCTACCGTGTCAAAGATGGAGACAAAGTCTGTTAGCCACTGATCTGCTAGAACAAGGAGCAGTAATGTATACCCTTAACTGTATTAAAAAGGAAAAAACTCAGGTAGTACCAACACCTGGGATATTAGATATTTTTCTGGTATTGTAATCACATGTAGGGAATTAATAAGCAATGCAATGTCTATTTTCTAATTTCCTCTTCTAATCTATTTCTTTAGGTAACTTTTCTGCATTTGCAAATACAAAGCAACTAATGAATTGGGCCTAAAAGAGAAAGTGAGTAAGGTGGCATTTTAAAAGTTTCCATCACGCATATTTTGAGCTCACAGTACCATTGGCAATTTGTGGATGACTTTAAGGAGATGAATCCTAAAACAGAAATTATGTATCTAAGAACCCATTGATGGTAACTGCTATTCTAGTAATTATAGGAAGAAATTATGGAGAAGTTTTATTATGTAAAATAGCATATAGGTACTATAACTAGACTTGAAATATTCTTGTTCTTACCAGTATGGTGCATTGGTTGTTTCTTGGCTTCCCCCTTGATTATACCTCTTCCAAAATCGCTGGGTAAGTGTTCTGTATCAGTCTCTATAGAATAAGCAGTTTAAAATCAGTTTTGAAAGGCAAATATTAACACGTGCGTGTGTGTGTGTGTGTGTGTGTGTGTGTGTGTGTGTGTTGGTTAACGTGTATAGGTGTGTTTGTTACTACCGCTCCCTTAATAACATTTTTTCACTGGAAATGCATTGTATTGAAGTATCTGCTTCTGAAATAAAAACCTTACAATCCTTACAGACATTAGGCATCACATAACCCTCATTGCACAGAGGATCATACATGTTCAGTGATTTGACCAAGGTCTCATATCCGACTAATGACAAAATTCAATCACAAACTGATGTGTCATAATTCTTTAACGGGTCTTTTCTCATAACCTACACGTTGTTTTGCAAATTTCCATCATCTTAGAGAGTTTATCTTAATAACATAACTTAAAACACACACACGCATTTCTATTGCAAGGATAAACCTAGTTGGTGCAAGTCCAAACAGTATTCCCCAAGTCAGGTTGCAAACAATGCTCATCCTAGTCACAGAACCTTCCTATGAGGCAGGGATTCTTAGACTTCTCCATGAATATATCCATGTCCTCACCCTCTTTTTCATTCTATAGGTGTGAAACTGTTAAGCATTGGCTAGCTTTGGAAAAGAATAACAGGTAATTTCTGGACAGAGGTAAAGCTTACACTCTCTTTAGTCTTAAAAGCACGTAGACCTTGTAGCTGGGAAAAATGTGGGTAATTTCCAATATTGTGAGCACTGGTATTGAGTCCCTTTACATTTGTGTCTTTATGTGATTTTCACCTTTTGATGGATTTGGAAATAACTCTCTAGGCCCAATTACAGAAAAACTATAATGAAATTTAGTTGCAAAAGTGCATGATGCAGAAAAAACCTTATAACTATTGTGACTCTGCATCGGGAACTGGGTAAAGTTTTCTGGGTAGTAATAGTCATAATAATAATTATAATTCAATTGCAAATGGAATTGAGATGGAAATGTAGATATCATAGACTGGAATCCTTGTTTTGGCAAAATGCTTGAGTCCATGAATATAACCATGGTATACTACAATATAGTATAATTATCACTTTCGTACATTCTTGGAAACCCAAAATGTCATGTTGCTTGTTTTTGTTGTTGTTGTTGATGTTTTGTTGCTTGTTTTTTGATAGTCACTCTATTGCAATGCTCTGCAACCAAACCCAAAATATATCCAGGTATAAATGTACTTATAGAAAGAATTCACCTAATTAAAGGAAGGTGCTGATAAAAAATTTCTCCATGTAATAATAAACTTGAGGTACTTTTCTTTTTCAAGGTGCACACTTAATTCAATTCATTGTACATTTCCACACCAGAATTTGCATTTGTTTTCCTTTAATATAAATTTTTCTCTCTTGGTTGATACTATGTGTTTGATGAAATATGTTAACCATACCTTCTTTTTTCTTTGAAAATATTGCATTTTTTACTAAATAAACATTTTCCACAAACCTACATCAAGCAATTAATTAGGTCCCTCTTTCCAACAGCATTTGCATATCTGAGATCCATTTTGGAATTCACAAAATGTCAAATATTTTCATTAGTATTACAGTTGTTATGGTTATATGTACATAATTATCTTTGCTGTTGCATTGTAATTTTTCTGGAGGGCCTCATACTGATGCTGTTGAAATAACCTATTTATAATTTAAGAGTAAAGGAGTTAAAGAGAGACCAGATAATATAAACATGCCATCTATAAAGTTCTGCCTAAAAGCAGCATTTAATACTTTCTGAGTCTGTTCCCCACTGATTGATGGGCAAGGGACTGGGCAAAGGCAGGTTCGAGGCATGGCCAATAGGTCTGGTTGACATAGGTGAAGGTGCTTTGCTGCCCATCACAGCTGGACAGAATGGGCATGGTCACTGCAAGTGAGTCAAACCTGAATATTTCAGCTTGAAACAGATGAGCTCACTAGGTTTCTGGCTTAAGGGGGATGGTACTTTACAACTGGAGGAATGTAACTCCACGCAATAAAGCCTATCATCACATTTCATTATGCCCTGTGGCTTCTCAAAATCCTATATTCAGTGGTACACCAAAAACCTGACTCCCGTGGGTGACAGAAATTTGATTCCTCTGTTAACATCTATTGGTGAGAGAATCTGTTAGGGACATATATAGAATATTGGGGCTAGCTATAAGAAATATAATCATGCTCTGCTAACCATGATTGTTTTCCTCTGATTAAAGAAATCATATTCTGATCTGGCTGGGATCTGGGAGGTAAGAACTGCCTATTATCATAGTGTTATAATGTACCCCGCAAATCACACAAGGATGCCTCAAGAAGTCAAATTAAAGAGTCACATTTATTGCAAATCCGGGACTATGAGGGGACATATCCCAAATCTCATAGTGATAAGATGGCTGCAACACCAGATTTATATAGGCAAAAATCACAAAGTTATAGGTTACAAACCAGGGTTTGGAATGAGGAACCTGGTTCACAAAAAAAGCAGTTTACAGAAGCAGAATTAAGCATGTTAATTATAGTTTTGGGTCTCTGGATCACTGAGTTGACAGGAACATATTATCTAGAGCCCTCAGGTCTTGGGACCACTGAGATGACAGGGAAACATTATATGGAACCCTCAGGTCTTGAGATAATTGTGCTGTCCTGGTTCCCAGGTACAGAGGAATTTGCTTTCAAAAGCCAGTAAGATCACAATCAATGGGATGTTCACATTACAATCAATGAGACATTCAATCGAATGGGATGGTTTATATAATTCAGAAAATCAAAATAACTTTTCTATTGTTAAGCCAAACAAGTTAAACCATAGTTTATACCTGAGATGATTGCTACCAACTTCAATAGAAAGATTAACAATATTGTTGCCCAAACAATGGAGTCCCAGAGGAGCCCACCCCAGAATACATTGCCTGTAATCTTTAATCATTATGCTCATCCTTAATTTATTTTGCCTACTTCCACATGTAATGTTTGTCCTACCCAATACAAGCAGCTGGTTTATGTGGGGGGAGAGGTTTTTCAGAGCAGATTTTTGTGGATGATCTGCTGCTCTTCCATAATAATCTTTATTATCTCCTTCCTGTGCTCACTCTGGGCTTTTCTTGTTGCTCTCTTTCTAATTCTTGGAGTTGTAGAGTTAGATGATTTATTATCATTTTTTCTTATTTTTTGAGATAGGCCTGTAGAGCTATAAACTTCCCTCTCAGGATTCTTTTCATTGTGTCCCATAGGTTTTGGATTGTTGTGTTTTCATTGTCATTAGTTTCCAGGATGTTTTTAATTTCTTCTTTGATCTCATTGGTAACCCAATCAATATTTAATAACATGCTATTCAGCTTCCAAGTGTTTGAGTATTTTGGGTTGTTTTTATTGTACTTTATTTTTAATATTATGCCATCGCAGTCTGAGATGATGCTTGGTATGATTTCAATCTTCTTGAATTTGGGAAGACTTTGTTTGTGACCCAATATATGGTCTATTTTTGAATATGTCCCATGAGCCCTTGAGAAGAATGTATATTCCGTGGCTTTGGGGTGAAGTGTTCTGAAGATGTCAATTAAGTCCATCTAATCTAGTGAGTCATTTAGGATTGCTGTTTCTTTGCTGATTGTTTGTCTAGAGCAGCCGGGGGCAAACTACGGCCCGCGGGCCAGATCCCGCCCTTTTGAAATGAATAAAACTAAAAAAAAAAAAAAAAGACCATACCCTTTTATGTAATGATGTTTACTTTGAATTTATATTAGTTCACACAAACACTCCATCCATGCTTTTGTTCCGGCCCTCCGGTCCAGTTTAAGAACCCATTGTGGCCCTCAAGTCAAAAAGTTTGCCTACCCTGGTCTAGAGGATTTATCCAGTGATGTCAGTGGTGTATTAAAGTCCCCTACTATGATTGTATTGTTGTCGATCTCTCCTTTGATATCTTCCAGGATTTTTTTTTATGTATTTGGGTGCTCCTGCATTGGGTGCATATATCTTCATCAGGGTTATATCTTCTTGTTGTATTGATCCCTTTAGTATTATGAAGTGGCCTTCCTTATCTCTTGTTATGGCCTTCACTTTGAGGTCTATTTTGTCAGATATAAGTATTGCTACCCCAGTTTTTTTTCATTTTTATTTGCCTGAAAGATATTTTTCCATCCCTTCACTTTCAGTCTGTGTGAGTCCCTTCTTCTGGGGTGGGTCTCTTGTAGACAGCAAATGTATGGGTCATGTTTTTTTATCCATTCAGCCACTCGATGTCTTTTGGTTAGAGCATTTAGTCCGTTTAAGTTTAAAGTTATTATTGAAAGGTACTTGTTTGTAGCCATTTCTTTTTTTGTGTGGCTGTTTTCTTTCATAGGTTTTTATTTCTTCTTTTTACACCAGTCCCTTTAGCATTACTTGCATTGCTGGCTTGGTGGTGATAAACTCCCTTAGCTTTTTTTTGTACGTGAAGTTTCTTATTTCCCCTTCAATTTTGAATGATAGCCTTGCTGGATAGAGTATTCTTGGATTCAGTCCTTTGCTTTGCATCACTTTGTAAATTTCCATCCAGTCTCTTCTGGCCTGATGTGTTTCTGTTGAGAAATCATTTGATAATCTAATGGGAGATCCCTTGTATGTAACTTTCCATCTCTCTCTTGCAGCCTTTAAGATTTTCTCTTTGTCCTGAACATTTGCGATGGTAATTATGATGTGTCTTGGTGTGGGTCTTTTCGGGTTCACCTTGTTTGCGACTCTCTGTCCTTGTGTGATTTTTTTCTTCTCCACCTCTGGGAAGTTTTCTGATATTATTTCTTCAAATAGGTTTTCCAACCCTTGTTCCTCTTCCTGTTGTTCTGGCACCCGTGTTATTCGTATGTTGTTTCGTTTCATGTTGTCCATAGCTCCCTTAGGCTCTCCTCCTGTATTTTAATTTTTTTCTCCTATTGCTGTTCAGTTTGGGTGTGTTTTGTTTCCCTGTCTTCTAATTTGCTAACTCAGTCCTCCGCTTCTCCTAGTCTACTGTTGAAACTTTCAATTGTGTTTTTTATTGCAGCTATTTCACTCTTCATTTCTTCTTGGTTCTTACATAATTTATTGATTTTTTTCATCTGTTTCTTCTTGCTTCTTGCATAAGTTGTTGATTTTTTCCTCCATCCGGTTTACGCACTCTAGGACGCTTAATCTGAATTCTTTTTCTGTCATGTTGCATGCCTCTGTATCACTTAGCTGCTTTTCTGGTGAGTCCTCCTTTTCTTTCCTTTGGGGGTTTCTTTGTCTACCCAAGTTTTATCGTACCGCCATATCTAGATGTTGAGTTATTCAGTGGCTGCTCCTTGTGTGGCAGTGGCTCCTTGAGCTGCAGTTGCTCCTCGGGCGGTTGTGGTAGCAGCTGCTCCTCAGTTGGTAGCAGCTCCTCTGGTTGTTGCTGTTCACAGATGTGGTGGCTCCTCTGGCTGGTGGGGGGAGGCTTCACACACAGCTGCTCTTCCTCAGACCTATTTATCTTCTATAATTGAAACTTTTTAGCCCTGATCAGAGGCAGGGCAGGCTGGATGCAGGTATCTGGTATTTATTTATCTTCTATAATTGAAACTCTGTAGCCTTGAACAGAGGCCAGGGCCAGTCGGGGCTGGGCGGGAAGCTTGGCTTTCTCCATCTCCCGGGACAACTCAAGTCTCCTGCGCACTCCAGCTCCATGGCCACCACAATCTTACTTGGGTTAATTTGCATACTCACTCCTGATTGGCTGGTGGGTGTAGCAGAGTGATGGTTAATTTGCATGTTCCTCTTTTATTAGTGTAGATAGGCACCATAATACAATGATACACATATTGATTATGCAATTGCCTTTTGAATCAACTACTGAGTAAAAACATGCATTCCTACTATCTTTTGGAATTACCTAATTCCTTGATTCCATGCTCCTTTATAAGGGGGATTCAAATTACTGCTAGAATTCAATTGCTTTCAACATAAAAAACTTTCTTTACTATTAAGGCAGATCTTCTAACAAACAGATCCCTTGTTCTATTTCTTTTTTTCTTTTTTTTTTTTTTTGAAAATTTGGAATCCCTTTTTCTAACCTTCACTCTGAAAGATAGTTTGGCTAGATATTAGAATCATAGTGACATATTTTCTATTAGCAGTCTGACTATGCCACCCCACTGCCTTTAGGCCTTGGCAATTTGTGATGTCAAGTCAGTTCTTCATCTTACCAGGTTTCTCTTTTCTATAATGAGTTATTTGTACTTTGTGTGTTTTATTATTTTGTCTGTCTTTCATAACTTTTACCAAGATGGGTCTTGTATATTTCACTGTACTCATTCTACTTAGATTTCATTGAGTTTATACGTGCAGATTGATATTTATCATTGAATATGTTTGAAAATACTCAACCATTATTTATTTTAATGCTATCTCTTCCTCTTTTCTCCCTGCTCTACTTTTACATTTTCTGTTATTTTAAGTATATAGATTATTTCTTCAAACAACTCCAATCTATTCCTGAGCCCCTCTAGTGCATTTAATCTTACAGTGAATGGAATTTCAATGCCAAAATTGTCAGTGTTTTTATTTTCATATATCATTCCATCTCTTTGTTCATAATTCTATTCTATGAGAATTTGACATCTATATTCTCTTCTCTTTTAAGCATGTTGTATGCTGTTTAAAACATTTTAAATTTATAGAACAACCTATAAGGGCAATAGACACAAAGATTTTTTGGTGTCTGTTTTTCTCCTGTCTGGAGTTTATATTTCATACTTCTTTGTATGTCTCATATGTATTGTGGAAAATCTGTGCATTCTAGGCAATGTATTGTAGCAAATCTTAGTACTCGCCCCCTCTCACACCCTCATTTGAAGGCTTCTTGTCATTGTGTGCTTAGTCATTTATTGAGTGATGAGATTGGGCTATATAATATTTCACTGAAGTGTCCTTTCATGCCGTGTCAACTTCAAGTGTTGTTCCTGCGAGGGCATGAACTTGGGGCATTAACTCCATGACCTTTGGATGACTGGCGTTTTTAAAGCCTCTCTTTTACTGTCTCCTTCTCTGACTGCTCTCTTAAGCTGCTTATTTCCTTTGCTACCATGTCAAAGAAGGAGACAAACTGAGTTAGTCACTGATCTTCCAGAACAAGCAGCAGAAATTTATACTCTAATCTGCCAGGACAAGCAGCAGAAATTTATACTCTAATCTGTAAAAGAAAAAAAAAAACCCGAATAGCTGCTGCGATCCTGAGAAAGAAGAACAAAATAGGAGGGATCTCAATATCAGATATAAAGCTGTATTACAAAGCCACTGTTCTCAAGACTGCCTGGTACTGGCACAAGAACAGACATATAGACCAATGGAACAGAATAGAGAACCCAGAAATCGACCCAAACCACTATGCTCAATTAATATTCACCGAAGGAAGCATGAACATACAATGGAGTCTAGACAGCTTTTTCAACAAGTGGTGTTGGGAAAATTGGACAGATGCATGCAAAAAAATGAAACTAGACCTCCAACTTACACCATACACAAAAATAAACTCAAAATGGATAAAGGACTTAAACATAAGATGGGAAACCATAAAAATACTAGAGGAATCCTTTGGCAGTGAAATTGCAAACATATGTCAAAGGAATTTCTTCTCTGATACTGCTCCTAGGGCAATGGAAACTAAAGAGAAAGTAAACAAATGGGATGACATCAAAATAAAAAGCTTTTGCACAGCAAAGGAAACCATCAACAAAACAACGAGAAAGCCCACTGCATGGGAGAACATATTTGCCAATGATATCATGGATAAGGGTTTAATCTCCAACATTTACAGGGAACTCATACAACTTAACAAAAGGAAGAAAACAACCCAATCAAGAAATGGGCAACAGACCTAAATAGAGACTTTTTGAAAGAGGACATACAGAAGGCTGAGAGACATATGAGAAGATGCTCAAAGTCACTAATCATCCGAGAGATGCAAATCAAAACGACAATGAGGTACCATCTCACACATGTCAGAATGGTTATCATCAACTAGTCAACAAATGACAAATGCTGGCAAGGATGTGGAGAAAGAGGAACCCTCGTTCACTGCTGGTGGGAATGCAAACTGGTGCAGCCACTGTGGAGAACAGTATGGAGTTTCCTCAAAAAACTAAAATGGAACTTCCATTTGACCCAGTGATCCCACTACTAGGAATATATCCCAAGAAACCAGAAACGCCAATCAGAAAGGATATATTCACCCCTATGTTCATAGCAGCACAATTTACAATAGCTAAGATTTGGAATCAGCCTAAATGTCCATCAGCAGATGAATGGATTAAAAAACTTTGGCACATCTACACAATGGAATACTATGCTGCTGTAAAAAGGAAGGAACTCCTACCACTTGCAACAGCATGGATGGAGCTAGAGAGCATTATGTTAAGTGAAATAAGTCAGTCAGAGAAAGATAAATATCACATGCTCTCACTCATTTGTGGATTATAATGAACAACGTAAACGGATGAACAAAAACAGATGTAGAGACAGAGAAGCATCGATCAGATGATCAAAACTCGGAGGGAAATCAGGGGAGGGTTGGGGTGAGGGGGAAAGATCAACCAAAGGACTTGTATGCATGCATATAAGCATAAGTGATGGATGTGGACAACAGAGTATGAGGGTGAGGGCAGGATTGAGGGGATGAGTGGGTTTTGGGGGATAAGGACACATTTGTAATATCTTATTCAATAAAGGGGAAAAATCAACTTAAAAAAATAAAATAAACTGTACTAAAAAAGGAAAAAACTCAGGTTGCACCATCACCTAAATATTAGAAAATTTCCTGGTATTGTAATCACATGGAGGGCATTAATAAACAATGCAATGTCTATTTTCTAAATTCCTCTTCTAATCCCTTTCTTATGGTAGCTTTCCTGCATTTGCAAATATAAAGCAACTAATGAGTTGGGTCTGAAAAATAAAGTCAGTAAAATGGCATTTCAATGGCTTCCATCAAGCATATTCCAAGCCCTCAATAGCAATGGATTTTTGTGGATTCACTTTAAAGTGATGAGTTCTAAAACATGTATGATAATCATCTTAGCCATTGATGGTAACTGCTAGAGTTCTACTCACTGTAAGAAAAAATTATGGAGATGTTTTATTATGTAAAATAGCGTATAGATACTATGGTCATTGAAGGCATAAACTTAAACTTCTGAGAAACTAAATAAACCATAAATAGACTGGAAATATTCTTGTTCTTACCAGCATGGTGCATTGATTGTGTCTTGGCTCCCCCCTTTATTATTCTTCTTCCGAGAGCACCTGGTAAGTGTTCTGTACCAGTCTCTGTAGAAATACGTAATTTTAAATCAGTTTTGTAATGTAAACATTAACTTATGTGTGTTTGTGTGTGTGTGTTGGTTTCTATGTGTGTGTTTGTGTCTAGTTTCCTAGTACTAGCAATTTTATCACAGTTAAAAGATTATATTTAAATATCTGTATTTCTGAAATAAACATCTTAGAATTGTTAGGGTCATTAGCCATCAGATAAGTCTCATTGCACTGAGGTTTATACATGTTCCCTGATTTGACCAAGGTGGCATATCCAGCTAATTACAAATTTTAATCACAAACTGATGTCTCATAATTCCTTAACTGAGTCTTTTCTCATAACATATAAATCATTTTGCAAATTTAAATCAACTTAAAAAAATAAAGAGAGCTTTTCATATCAACATAATTTACATGTGTAAAAAATCCCCACACATTTATATTGGAAGGATATACCTGGTAATGTGGGTCCAAACAATTTTCCTCAGGTCAAATTGCGATCTATGGTCATCATAGTCACAGAACCCAACAATGAGGCAGAAATTCTTAGTCTTGTTCATGAATAAATCCATATCCTTGCCCTTGTTTTGTTATGTATGTGTAAAATAATTAGTCATTAGCTTGCTTTGGAAAATAATAACAGGTAATTTATTGACAGAGGTAAAGCTTATGCCCTCTCAAGTTTTATAAGCATGTAGATCTTCTAACTGGGGAGGGAAAGTAGATAATTTACAATAATTTGAGCATTGGTATTGTGTCCCTTTCCATTTGAATCTTTAGGTAATTTTCACCTTTTATTGGCTTTGGAAACTACTCTTTAATGCCAAGGACAGTAAAAGTATAATGTAATTTTATGCTTTATGGACATAGTGTAGTATTTTCTGGTGGTAGGGCTACGCGAGGATGTAGAGGTGGATTATAATGGGTAATAAAGGGTGATGGATGTAGACTTGACTTGGTGTGGTCAAGACACAATGCAGTTTACAGATAATGTGTTGTATTATTTTTACACCTGAAACTGGTGTAATTTTGTTAACCAGTGTCTCCCAAATGCATTCAATAAAAATAAAAATAAATGATCCAACTGAAAAAATTCCATCTTGCTAATAGGCCAATTTGAATGGTTATTCTGGATTGCTTAATGGGTAATGTTTTCTAGAAAAAAGAAAAGAAAAGAAAAGAAAAGAAAAGAAAAGAAAAGAAAAGAAAAGAAAAGAAAGAGAGAGAGAAAAAATGGTTCAAATACAGAATGGAACTCAGACAGAAACTTGCCATGATGCAGACATAATAGACTGGAAGCCTTCAGTGGTGAAATGACTAAGCCCATGAATATCACCATGGCAGTACCAACATATCACCACAGCAATCTCAGCAGCGGTGAATTCCAGAAGGGTCATCACTAGCAAAGCCAAAGACACACTGGATTGGGCAGAACATCTTTGTCACAGTAAGTTATGACATTAGTGAAAGTAACCTTATAGCAACACGTGACATGACAACCTTCACAGACGTGTTATTCCTTGGTATTCCTCCAACAAATACAATTAGAAGAATTGATTCATTTGACTTAAGGAGGAAAAATTGTGCATAACAGTATGTGTAAGTGAAGGCTTATCTAATGTAACAAATGTATTAATCTGGTGGGTGTTTATAATTAGGGGGGACTCTGTATGTGTGAGAAATGGAAATATAGGAAATATCTGTATCTTCCTCTTAATTTTTCTGTGATTCTAAAACTGCTTTAAAAAATAAAGTCTTTAGAAAAAGAAAATATATTTTTCCATTGCTTTTAAGTCTTTTTTAACAATCTTATCTTGATATTTCCCAAGCAATTAAAATAATATTTTATATATCTTTTCCATTGTTAATGTCTAATAATTGGTTATTCATATATTTTTAGAATCATGTAACAATTAGCACAGTCAATTTAGATTCACTTCAGATTTGGATTAATTAAATTACAATGATTTTATTACTGTTACTTTTCTTATATTTGATGTATGTTACTTTTATTTACAGGATAGGGTAAAAGTAGGTTTATAATTTTTGTATGAAAAATAATATAATAACTCTGTTTCAAGTACTCACAACTGTACCTACTTTTGCCCCACCCTGTATATAAGTTTTATATATTCTATATATATTATATTCCTCTATAAAGCCCTAAATTAGTATACTCTTTCCTTAGTTTTCACTTTTGTTACACATATTACAAACATAACTTCATTTATTATATTTCTTTTAAAAAAATTTTTTACAGAACTTTTTACCCAATACAGAAAATGAGAGTGTATTGGTTTGTTATATTAATCATGTTTTATAACATCTGGTTCTCTTTTAGGTCATTATTTTAAATGATATAATTTGTTCTTTAATCTCTCCTTATATTATTTCAATACTTCTAAAGTTTGTTGATCCTTTCTCCTAACAGTGTACATCTACTGAGCCCTCCAGTGATTTTATTTCAGTCATTCTACTGAAACTCCTGGATTTCCATGTAGTCCTTTTCAAAATAATATCTGTCTATTTGTAGACATCCCCTATTTGATCAAACATTCACATTTATGTCTTATTTTTCTCCTAAGAATGGTTCTTTTAAAATTAAAATTAAATTTATTGGGGTGACACTGGTTAATAAGATCATATAGATTTCAAATCTATAATTTTATAACACACTAGAGGCCCAGTGCACAAAAATTTGTGCATTCAGGGGGGTCCCTCAGCCCGGCCTGTGCCCTCTCACAGTCTGGGAGCCCTCAGGCAATGTCCACTTGCCAGCGGGAAGCAGGCCTAAGATGCAGTTGGACATTCTTAGTGCAGCTGAGAAGGCAGGAGAGGCTCCCACCACCACCGCTGTACTGGCAGCCGTCAGCCTGGGTTGTGGCTGAGCAGAGCTCCCCCATGTGGGAGCACACTGACCACCAGGGGGCAGCTCCTGCATTGAACATCTGCCCCCTGGTGGTCAGTGTGTGTTGTAGTGACCAGTCATTCCCAGTTGTTCTGCTGTAAGGGTCAATTTGCATATTACCCTTTTATTATATAGGATGATCTGTATATTGCACTATGTACCCACCACCCAAAATAAAATAATCTTTCATCACAAAATAGAGAGAGGGGATAGTAGAGGGAGAGAGAGATAGAAACATCAATAGAGAGAATCAACATTGATTAGCTGCCTCCTGCAAGCCTCTGCTGGGGATCAAACTTGCAACCTAGGCATGTACCCTGACCAGGAATCGAACTGGTGACCTTTTGGTTCATTGGTCGATGCTCAATCACTGAGCCACACCAGCTGGGCTGGAATGTTCATTATTGTTACAAGAGTAAAGGCAGTAATATAATCTCTCAGGTATATAACACAACTAATGAATTCTACTACAACTGAGATATAAATATGCCTGACATTTCCATCAGAGAGAGGGAAATAGTAAGGAATAAATTAACTGTTAGAGTCTTCTTGTTTTCACAGTATTACATTAATTAGGTAGCTTATGTCCTTTTGCAAGATTAAAGAAACTTTCTATCTTAAAAGTGAGTAGAAAAGCATTGAACGTACTTGTTCAAGCATATTGTATGGTCACTATAGCATTTAATTTGTATGTTTTAATTTCTAAGTGGATGATTTCTAAAACTCATAATTTCTGACTTTTTTTGAATTTCTAGTAAATGACAGAGTACACCTAACTATGAGAAAGTTAGCCATATATGAATAACATTAAAGTACTTGTCATTAATTATTCATAGTTAAACTCCAAAGAAGATAAATATACTAGAAATATTAGACTTGCAAAAATTCTTGTTCTTACCAAGGAGACTTTTTGACTGTATCTTCATTTGCCCTGTTAACATTCGTCTTTCAATAGAATCTCGCAAGTGTTCTATATCTGTCTCTATAGAAATAAACAGGTATTAATACACTTTGCATAGTAACTCGAATATACAAGTGTATGTATATATATGTATGTATATAGTACCATCTTAATTCGCCTTGTTATTAATAAATAGTCATTATAATGAAATGTCTAGATTTCAGAAATCACTAAACCATAGAATTGGAAGGACCATTAACAATCATTAAACCTCCATATACTGAGGCTTAGAGATATTAATGATTTCACCAAGACTTTTTATCCAGATAATAACAAAATTGATACACAATCTTAAACCTCATAGTTCTTTCACCAGTGCTTTTCCTATATAATGCTAACTCTTATACTAAATTAAAATATCCTGAAGAGTTTATAATAATATAACCTTCAAATTTCCATTAAAAATAATAATTAGGAGACAAAATGGCGGCAGTATAGATGGACGTGTCCTGAGCCTTGTCCCGGAGGGGATAGGGTGAACAGCTGAAATGAGTAACATTCAGCCTGAATTGGCAAAGGAAACTCAGCTGGGAGATGGTTTGCAGCGGGAAGGGCAGAGGACCCCTGGAAAAAGGTAAAATCAAGGCTCTGGGAAGGATAATCTGCCAGACCTCTGAGCTCTGAGGGTGAGAGGGAATCCACATGGCACCGGCTTGAGCCACGTCCCCTGGGACAGGCACAGTGTCTGACTGTGGAAAGTGGGTCCATAGAACTTCTGGTCAGCAGGGGATTCTAGATTTGGGTCCATAGTCAGGAAAGGCTGAAGAGTGCCAGCAGGAGAGGAGTGCACAGAGGTGCAGCCTCTCTGGCCTCTGTGGCTTGTGCCTTTCTTCATTGAGCCTAGTTCATAGGACCTTTCAGATACAGACACTTACCTGTGGCTGGAGTGTGGGAGAAGTTGCGAACTTGTGGAATCTGGGGAAAGGGGGGTTCAGGAGAAGTGGCAGCGAGTTTGGTGCTGAGTCATCCCTGTGCCTGGGACCTGGGCAGCCATTTTTTCCTGAAGAGAAAGCCCCTCTCTCCAGTATCCAGGCAACTAATACAGCCACACCCAGATTCCACGCTGAATGGTACAAAGGATTGAAAAAAGAAAAAAAAAAACCTAAATAGTCCCTGAGAGTCCAAAGGAACTGGCCTAAAGAGAGACTTTCACTCCCAGCAACTGGAACCTGAGAAACACTACAGTACAGAAGACTGGGATCTTAAGCCAGCCAAAGGAACACTTTACTTTTTCTTTTTTATTTTTATTTTTTTTATTATTACTTTATCTCATTTTTTTCTTTTTTCTTTGATTTCCTGTTTTTGTTTGTTGCTTTATTTTCTATTTCTTTTCACATTATTTTTCCATCACTCTATTTTATTTTATTTTTATTTTCTATTTTTATACCATTTTTGAAATCAAATTTTTTGTAAATTTATTATTATTATTTTCTTCCCATTCTCTTTCCTCTTATCCACTCATCCCCTTTCTACTTTCTCTATACTGAACTGAGATCCACCCCATATACATCCAATTCTTAACTTTATCTTCTGTATATAAGCTCAGCCCCTACAGATTCTGCCCTCACCCTCTTTGCTGGGGGTTTGGTGTTTGTATTGTTTGTTTATCTATTGGTTCTGTGGTGTTTTCCCCCATATATATATATATTCTCCTTTTTCTTTTCTCTCTTATCTTTTTCTCTCTCTTTGATATCATTTATGTTTTCTTTTCTCGCCCCTAATTCTCTTTTCTCAAGTGGTCACTTATAGTGGGGTTATTATTTTTGTGAGTACATTCTTGCTTTGTTCCCTTTTTGTTGTGTCTTATCGAGGTGAATTTTATCCTGTCTGCCAGGTGCTAGAGAGCGAGCCTCACAACCAGACATCTGGAAAGGAAACTCCATCCATGAATGGGTCAATAACACCCCAGAACCAACTACAGAGGCAGGAAGAAGGCAGCAGTGAGGGAGAGAACGAGAATCAGTGAGGGAGCAAAAAAGGAGTGTGTAGTAATGTGGGATGTGTGTGTGTGTGTATATGAATGAGGCACAGTTAGATCCTGCAAGACCTTCAGGAGCAGGCTAAACAGGCTCGCCTAATTAGGCAGCCTCTGCTACCACTGTAAACAGTACCAGGAGGCCAGCTCGTCCTCAGAGGCCTAGCCTTTTTAAGGGGAGAGCTTCTGTAACTGGGAGCCAGGCCTCACCTCCACCCAGGGTGCCCTCAGATAACACCTGGAACTCTACAGACACCCCTGCCAGGGACCTGCTACCTGGTCCCAAGGTCAATGAGTCTCCAGCCACCCTGGGCGCAGGCTCCTGTGAGTTCTGAAGCATGCTCCCCTCTGACCAGCCCAACGCCTTAGCCCAGGGCACTGCAACCATGTGAGCAGCAGACATGTGAGCAGTCCACTCCTATCCAAAGAGAAGCAGCCCTGCAAGCAGCCTGCCCTAGGCATAAGAGCAGAGTTTCACCTGGCCTGCCCCTGTCCAAGGAGCAGCAGCTGTGTGAGTGGCCTGCTCCCCCATATGAGGAGCAGCAACCACATGAGCAGCATGCCCCTTCTAAGGAGCAGCAGCCCCGCAAGCAGCCTGCCCATGATTGAGGAGCAGCAGCCCCATGCAGCATGCCCCCATCCAAGGAGCAGCAATGGCGCAGCCCACAACCTGCACCTGTCTGAGGAGCATTAGGTATGCACGAAACCTGCCCCCATCTGAGGAGCAGCAGCTGCAATAGCAGCCTGCCCTCATAGAGGAGCAGTAGCAGTGTGAGCAGCCTATACCCATGCGAGGAACAGCAGCGCCATGAGCAGCCCGCTCCCATTCAAGAAGCAGTAGCTGCCCGAGAAGCCTTCCCCAGGCTGAGGAGCAACAGCCCTGTGAAGTACAAACTGGTCCAAGGAGCAGCAGCCACACTAGTTTGCTACCTGTCTGATGAGCAGAAGCTGGGTAAGCATCCTGCCACCATCTGAGGAGCAGCAGCTGCACGTGCAGCTCACTCCTGCCTGAGGAGCAGCAGCCATGCAAGCAGCCCATCCCCCATCTGAGGAGCAGCAGCTGCACGAACAGCCCACACCCGTACGAGGACCAGTATCCTTGTAAGCAACCTGCCTCTGTCCAAAGAGCGGAAGCTTCATGAGCAGCCCACCCATTCTGAGGAACAGCAGCACCATGGAACCAGACCTGATCCGAGGAGCAGCCGCCACCTGAGCAGTCCACGCCCATCCGAGTAGCTGGAGCCACATGAACAGGCCCCCGCTGTCCCAGGAGCAGCAGCCATGCTCAGCCTGCCCTCATCTGAGGAGCAGCAGCCACGTGATCAGCCCACCCCTGTCCAAAGAACAGTAGCTGTGCGAGCAGCCTCCCCTACCAGCCAGCGGAGACACCACTGCTGCAAACAGCACACACAAGAGGAGCCACTGGCAACTGAGGAGCAGCCAGTACCGTGACCACCTGAGGAGCAAATGCAGCCCGAGGAGCCACCGACACCCAAGGAGCAGCCCCGTAACAACTTGACATCTAGATCAGTCGGTGAGACCAAAAATGGGTAGACAAACCCCCAAAGGAAAGAAAAGGAGGACTCGCCAGAAAAGCAAAGTGAAACAGAGGCATGCATTATGACAAAAAATAATTCAGAATAAGGGTCATAACAGTTCATAAACTTGATGGGGGAAAAAATCAACAAATTATTTAAGAATCAAGAAGACATGGATGAAAAAATCAATAACTTATGTAATATTCAAGAAGACATGAAGAGTGATATAGCTTCAATAAAACACCATGGAAAGTTTCAACAGTAGATTAGGAGAAGTGGAGGACCAAATTAGCAAATTAGAAGACAGGGTAGCAAAACATACCCAAACTAAACTGCAATTGGAGAAAAAAATTAAAAGACAGCAGGAGAGCCTAAGGTAACTATGGGACAACATGAAACAAAGGAACATATAAATAAAAGGGTGCCAGAACAACAGGAAGAGGAACAAGGGTTAGAAAACCTATTTGAAGAAATAATGTCAGAAAACTTCCCTGAGGTGGGGAAGAAAAAAGTCACATAAGCACAGAGAGTCCCAAACAAAATGAACCCAAAAAGACCCACACCAAGACACATCATAATTACAATGGCAAATGTTCAGGACAAAGAGAATTTTAAAGTCTGCAAGAGAGAGACAGAAAGTTACATACATGGCATCTAACATTAGATTATCAAATGATTTCTCAACAGACACATCAGGCCAGAAAAATGGATGGAAATTTACAAAGTGATGTAAAGCAAGAAACTGAATCCAAGAATACTCTATCCAGCAAGGCTATCATTCAAAATTGAAGGGGAAAAAAGAAGATTCACAGACAAAAAAAGGCTAAGGGAGTTTATCACCACCAAGCAAGCAATGCAAGAAATGCTAAAGGGACTGGTGTAAAAAGAAGAAATAAAAAGCTCAGAAAGGAAACAGCCACACAGAAAAGGAAATGGCTACAAACAAATACCTTTCAATAATAACTTTAAACGTAAATGGACTAAATGCTCCAATCAAAAGACATCTAGTGGCTGAATGGATAACAAAAACATGACCCATATATATACTGTCTACAAGAGACCCACATCAGAATAGGGGACTCACACAGAATGAAAGTGAAGGGATGGAAAAATATCTTTCAGGCAAATAGAAATGAAAAAAAAGCTGGGGTAGCAATACTTATATCTGACAAAATAGACCTCAAAGTGAAGGCCATAACAAGAGATAAGGAAGGCCACTTCATAATACTGAAAGGATTGATACAACAAGCGGATATAATCCTGATAAACATATATGCACCCAATGGAGGAGCCTGCAAATACATTAAAAAAACTCCTGGAAGATATCAAGGGAGAGATCGACAACAATACAATCATAGTAGGGGACTTAAACACACCACTGACATCACTGGATAAATCCTCTAGACAAAAAATCAGCAAAGAAACAGCAAGCCTAAATGAATTACTAGATCAGATGGACTTAATTGACATCATCAGAACATTTCACCCCAAAGCCATGGAATATACGTTCTTCTCAAGTGCACACAGGAAATTTTCAAATATAGACCACATATTGGGTCACAAGCAAAGTCTTCCTAAATTCAAGAAGATTGAAATCATATCAAGCATTTTCTCAGACCACAACAGCATAATATTAGAAATAAAACTAAAATAAAAACAACCCCCAAAATTCAAACACTCGGAGGCTAAATAGCATGCTATTAAACAATGATTGGGTTACCAAAGAGATCAAAGAAGAAATTAAAAACATCCTGGAAAATAATGACAATAAAAACACAACAATCCAAAATCTATGGGACACAATGAAAGCAGTCTCAGAGGAAAGTTTATAGCTCTACAGGCCTACCGCAAATAAACAAGAAAAAATTGGTAATAAATTATCTAACTCTACAACTCAAAGAATTAGAAAGAGAGCACGAAAAGCTTACAGCATCCAGAAGAAAGGAGGTAATAAAGATCAGAGCAGAAATGAATGACATAGAGACCAAAAAAAAAAAAAAAAAAAATCCAGAAGATCAATGAAACCAAGAGCTGGTTCTTTGAAAGGATAAACAAGATTGGTGAACCTCTAGCCTGGCTCACCAAGAAGCAAAGAGACAGGACACAAATAAACAAAATCAGAAATGAAAGAGGAGAAAAATACAACCTTCCAAAAATACAACCTTCCTTCAATCAGGAAGATTCAAAAAATCTCAATAGGCCAATAACTGAAGAAGAAATTGAAGGAGTCATCAAAAAGCTACCAGGAAAAAAAAAGCCTGGGGCCAGATGGTTTCACAGGGGAGTTTTACCAAACATTCAAGGAACAACTAAAACCTATCCTCCTTAGACTAGTCCAAAAAATTCAAGAGGAGGAAACACTTCCAAGCACATTCTATGAAACCAGCATCACCCTAATACCAAAGCCAGATAAAGACAACACAATGAAAGAGAATTACAGGTCAATATCCCTCATGAGCATAGATGTCAAAAATCCTCAACAAAATTCTAGCATTCATATTCAGCAGTACATCAGAAAGATCGTACACCATGACCAAGTAGAATTTATCCCAGGGATGCAAGGATCTTACAATATTCGCAAATCAACAAGTTGAGAGATAAAAATCACATAGTCATATCAATTGATGCAGAAAAAGCATTTGACAAAATCCAACACCCTTTCTTGATAAAAACTCTCAGCAAGGTGGGAACAGAAGGATTATATCGCAACATAATAAAAGCCATATATGACAAACCCAAAGCCAACATCATACTCAATAGGGAAAAAATAAAACCATTTGCCCTAAGAATAGGAACCCGATAGAGATGCCGACTCTCACCACTCCTGTTCGATATAGTATTGAAAGTACTAGCCATTGCGATCAGACAAGAAGAAGAAATAAAAGGCATACAAATTGGAAAAGAAGGCGTAAAACTGTCCTTATTCTCAGATGACATGATACTATACATAGAAAACCCTAAAGACTCCATCAAAAAATTATTAGACTTAATAAATAAATTATTGGACTTAATAAAAAAAATGTACCAGGATACAAAATTAATGCCAAGAAATCTATGGCATTTCTATACACCAATAATGAACTTACAGAAAGTGAGACTAAAAAAGCAATCCCATTCGCCATCACAACAAAAAAATTAAGATACCTAGGAATAAACTTAACTAAGGAGGTAAAAGATGTCTACCCCGAAAACTACAGGACACTGAAAGAGGAGATAGAGGAAGACATAAACAGATGGAAGAACATACCGTGTTCAGGGATTGGTAGAATCAACATCATCAAAATGTCCATACTACCCAAAGCAATCTATAGATTCAATGCACTCCCCATTAAAATACGAACGGCATATTTCACAGACCTAGAAGAAACTTTCAAAAAATTCATCTGGAATAAAAAAAGACCCTGAATAGCTCCAGCAATCCTGAGAAAGAAGAAAAAGTAGTGGGATCTCAATACCTGATATCAAGCTGTGTTACAAAGCCACTGTTCTCAAAACTTCCTGGTTCTGGCACAAGAACAGAAAGATAGGTCAATGGAATAAAATAGAGAAATCAGAAATCTACCCAAACCACTATGCTCAAGTAATATTCACCAAAGGAAGCATGAACATACAATGGAGTCTAGACAGCTTTTTCAACAAGTGGTGTTGGGAAAATAGAACAGATACATGCAAAAAAATGAAACTAGACCTCCAACTTACACCATACACAAAAATAAACTCAAAATGGATAAATGACTTAAACATAAGATGGGAAACCATAAAAATACTAGAGGAATCCACAGGCACCAAAATCTCAGACATATGCCAAAGCAATTTCTCCACTGATACTGCTCCTAGGGCAATGGAAACTAAAGAGAAAGTAAACAAATGGGATGACATCAAAATAAAAAGCTTTTGCACAGCAAAGGAAACCATCAACAAAACAACGAGAAAGCCCACTGCATGGGAGAACATATTTGCCAATGTTATCTCCGATAAGGGTTTAATCTCTAACATTTACAAGGAACTCATACAATTTAACAAAAGGAAGATAAACAACCAAATCAAAAAATGGGCAACGGACCTAAATAGATACTTTTTGAAAGACGACAGAAGAAAGGCAAAATACATATGAAAACATGCTCAAAGTCACTAATCATCCGAGAGATGCAAATCAAAATGACAATATGGTATCATCTCACACCTGTCAGAATGGCTATCATCAACAAATCAACAAATGACAAGTGCTGGGGAGGATGTGGAGAAAAAGGAACCCTGGTGCACTGTTGGTGGGAATGCAGACTGGTGCAGCCACTATGGAAGACAGTATGGAGTTTCCTCAAAAAACTAAAAATGGAACTCCCATTTGACCCAGTGATCCCACTTTTGGGAATATATCCCAAGAAACCAGAAACACCAATCAGAAAGGATATATGCATCCCTATGATCATAGCAGCACAATTCACCATAGCTAAGATTTGGAAACAGCCTAAGTGCCCATCAGTAGATGAGTGGATTAGAAAACTGTAGTACATCTACACTATGGAATACTACGCGGCATTAAAGAAGGAGTTCGTACCATTTGCTATAGCATGGATGGAACTGGAGAGCTCTACGCTAAGTGAAATAAGCCAGTCAGAGAAAGATAAATATCACATGATCTCACTCATTTGTGGAATATAATGAACAACATAAATTGATGAACAAAAACAGATTCAGAGACAGAGAAGCATCAATCAGACCGTCAAACTTCAGAGGGAAGATCGGGGAGGGTGGGGGTAAGGGGGAGAGATCAACCAAAGGACTTCTATGCAAGCATATAGGCCTAACCCATGGACATAGACAACGGGGGGGAGGGGGGTGAGGGCATCAGTGGGGGGGATGGGGGGAATGTGGGGATAAGGACACATATGTAATAACTTAATCAATAAAAAAATTTTAAAAATATAAAAATAGGGTTAAATATATTTGTATATTCTTACTCATGCATTTAATAATCCCTAGAATTTAAATAAACAGTGACTATCCATGGGAAGGTGGATATGGAGACTAGGCATAGGGGAACAGTAAAAGACATTTTACTATTTACTTTAATTATGTCTTATAATTAAAATTTTTAATATATGAACATACTGTCTATTCAAAAATAAATTTATTTCTTAAAAAAATAACTATACTGTAGGATACCTAATGATGTGAAACATAACTCCCCTGCTCCACAGATTATATTGTACACCATGGAATCCACTGGGCACTAGCACCATTTTGGGGCTCAGCCCATCTGGGTTTTCAGTGACCTAATAAATTCATAATTCTTTACCCGTTTCAGCCTTGTGTGTTGCTCCTTCAGTGGCCCTAACACAGTATTAAGTTGAATAAGAATACTGAAAGCGGGTATCCTTATCTTGTTCCTTTTCTGAAGGGAAACACTTTTAGTTTTTGCCATTGAGCATTTTGTTAGCTATAGGTTTGTCATATATGGCCTTTATCATGTTGAGGTATGATCCCTCTATCAAACATTACTGAGAGTTTTTATAAAAAACAGATTTTGGATTTTGTTGAATGCTTTGTCTGCATTAATTGATGTGATCATGTGGTTTTTATCTTTCACTTTGTTTATGTGATATACCACATTTATTGATTTGTGAATATTATACCAGAATTATTCATTCCCAGAATAAATCTGACTTGATCATGGTGTATGATCTATTTATTTATTTATTTATTTATTTATTTATCTTTAATTTCTTTATTGGTTAAGGTATTACAAATGTGTCCTCATCCCCCCATTAACCCCTAACTTCTGCCCCCCACACTCATGCTCTCATCCCCCTCTTGTCCGTGTCCATTGGTTTGGCTTCTATGCATGCATACAAGTCCTTTAGTTGATCTCTTCCCCTTACCACCCCCCGCCTACTTTCCCTCTGGGGATTGGTAGTCTGATTGCTGTTTCTCTGTCTTTGGATCTGTCCCTGTTCATCAGTCTATGTTGTTCTCTATATTCCACAAATGAGTGAGATCATATGGTATTTATCTCTCTCTGACTGGATTATCTCACCTAGCATAATGCTCTCCAGTTCCATCCATGCTGTTGCAAATGGCAAGAGTTCCTTCTTTTTTACTGCAGCACAGTATTCCATTGTGTAGATGTACCACAGTTTTTTAATCCACTCATCTGCTGATGGGCACTTAGGCTGTTTCCAAATCTTAGCTATGGTGTATTGAGCTGCTACGAACATAGGGGTGCATATATCCTTTTGATTGGTGTTGCTGGATTCTTGGGATATATTCATAGAAGTGGGAACACTGGGTCAAATGGGAGTTCCATTTTTAGTTTTTTGAGGAAACTCCATACTGTTCTCCACAGTGGCTGCACCAGTCTGCATTCCCACCAGCAGTGAACGAGGGTTCCTTTTTCTCCACATCCTCTCCAACACTTGTTGTTTGTTTATTTGTTGATGATAGCCATTCTGGCAGTGTGAGATGATTCCACATTGTTGTTTTGATTTGCATCTCTCGTATAATTAGTGACTTTGAGCATGTGTTCATATGTCTTTCGACCTTCTGTGAGTCCTCTTTCGAAAAGTGTCTATCTAGGTCCATTGCCCATTTTTTGATTGGATGTTTATCTTCCTACTGTTAAGTTGCATGAGTTCCCTGTAAATGTTGGAGATTAAACCCTTATCGCTGATATCATTGGCAAATATGTTCTCCTATGCAGTGGGTCTTCTTGTTGTTTTGTTGATGGTTTCCTTTGCTGTGCAAAAGCTTTTTATTTTGATGTAGTCCCATTTGTTTATTTTCTCTATAGTTTCCATTGCCCTAGGAGCAGTATCAGAGAAGAAATTCATTCGGCATATGTTTGCGATTTCACTGCCTGTGGATTCCTCTAGTATTTTTATGGTTTCCCATCTTACGTTTAAGTCTTCTATCCATTTTGAGTTTATATTTGTGTATGGTGTGAGTTGGTTGTCTAGTTTCATCTTTTTGCATGTATCTGTCCAATTTTCCCAACATCATTTATTGAAGAGACTGTCTTGACTTCATGGTATGCTCTTGCCTCCTTTGTCGAATATTAATTGAGCATAGTGGTTTGGCTCGATTTCTGGGTTCTCTATGCTATTCCATTGGTCTATATGTCTGTTCTTGTGCCAGTTCCAAGCTGTTTTAAGGACAGTGGCTTTGTAAAACAGTTTGATATCTGGTTTTGAGATCCCACCTACTTTGTCCTTCTTTCTCAGGATTGCTGCAGCTATTCGAGGTCTTTTTTTATTCCAGATGAATTTTCTGAAAGTTTCTTCTAGGTCTGTGAAATATGCCGTTGGTATTTTAATGGGGAGTGCATTGAATCTATAGATTGCTTTGGGTAGTATGGACATTTTGATGATGTTGATTCTACCAATCCCTGAACACGGTGTGTTCTTCCATCTGTTTATGTCTTCCTCTATCTCCTCTTTCAGTGTCCTGTAGTTTTCGGGGTAGACATCTTTTACCTCCTTAGTTAAGTTTATTCCTAGGTATCTTAATTTTTTTGTTGTGATGGCGAATGGGATTGCTTTTTTAGTCTCTTTTCTGTAAGTTCAGTATTGTGTAAAGAAATTCCATAGATTTCTTGGCATTAATTTTGTATCCTGCTACAGTGCTGAATTCATTTAAGTCTAATAATTTTTTGATGGAGTCTTTAAGGTTCTCTATGTATAGTATCATGTCATCTGTGCATAAGGACAGTTTTACTTCTTTTCCAATTTGTATGCCTTTTATTTCTTCTTCTTGTCTAATCGCAATGGCTAATACTTCCAGTACTATGTAGAACAGGAGTGGTGAGAGGGGGCATCCCTGTCTTGTTCCTGTTCTTAGGGAAAATGGTTTTAGTTCTTGCCCATTGATTATAATGTTGGCTGTGGATTTGTCATATATAGCTTTCATTATGTTGAGGTATGATGGTATAAAGAAATTCCATAGATTCTATTCCAATCTTGCTGAGAGTTTTTATCAAGAAAGTGTGTTGAATTTTGTCAAATTCTTTTTCTGCTTCAATTGATAAGACTATGTGGTTTTGATCTCTCAATTTGTTTATGTGATGTATCATGTTTATTGATTTGTGGATGTTGTACAATCCTTGCATCCCTGGGATCAATCCTATTTGGCCATGGTGTATGATCATCCTCATGTACTGTTGGATCTGATTTGCTAGAATTTTGTTGAGGATTTTGGCATCTATGTTCATGAGGGATATTGGCATGTAATTCTCTTTCATTGTGTTGTCTTTCTCTGGTTTTGGTATTAGGGTGATGCTGGCTTCATAGAATGAGCTTGGAAGTGTTCCTTCCTCTTGAATTTTTTGAAAAGTCTGAGGAGGATAGGTTTTAGTTCTTCCTTGAGTGTTTGGTAAAACTCCCCTGTGAAGCCATCTGGCCCCGGGCTTTTGTTTGCTGGATGTTTTTTGATGACTGCTTCAATTTCTTCCATAGTTATTGGCCTATTGAGATTTTTAGATTCTTCCCGATTAAGTTTTGGAAGGTTGCGTTTTTTTTAGGAATATGTCCATTTCCTCCAGGTTGTCTAGTTTGTGGGAGTTGTTCATAGCATTTTTTTTAACAATCCTTTGTACTTCTGTGGGGTCTGTTGTTATTTCTCATCTTTCGTTTCTGATTTTGTTTATGTGGTTCCTTTCTCTTTGTTTCTTAGTGAGCCTGGCTAGAGGTTCATCAATCTTGTTTATCCTTTCAAAGAACCAGCTCTTGGTTTTGTTGATCTTTTGTATTGTTTTTTTAGTCTCTATGTCATTTATCTCCACTCTGATCTTTATTATTTCCATCCTTCTGCTTACAATTGGCTTTTCTTGTTGCTCTCTTTCTAACTCATCGAGTTGTAGGGTTAGGTAATTTATTATCATTGTTTCTTTTTTTTGCAGTAGGCTTGTAGAGCTATGAACTTCCCTCTCAAGACTGCTTTCACTGTTTCCCATAGGTTTTGGATTGTTGTGTTTTCATTGTCATTTGTTGCCATGATGTTTTTTATTTCTTCTTTGACCTCCCTGGTAACCCAGTCATTGTTTAATAGAATGCTATTTGGTGTCCATGTGTTTGATTTCTTTGGATTGTTTTTATTGTAGTTGATTTCCAGTTTTATGCCATTGTGACCTCAGAAGATGCTTGATATGATTTCTATCTTCTTAAATTTGAAGAGACTTTTTTTGTGACCAATATATGGTCTAACTTTGAAAATGACCCATGTGCACTGAGAAGAATGTATATTCTGTGGATTTGGGGTGAAATGTTCTGAAGATGTCAATGAAGTCCATCTGATCTAGTGAGTCAATTAGAAATGATGTTTCTTTGCTGATTTTTGTTTAGAGGATTTTTCCAGTGGTGTTCAAGGGGGTATTAAAGTCCCCTACTATGAATGTATTGCCGTCAATCTCTCCCTTGATCTCCTCCAGATTTCTTATGTATTTGGATGCTCCTATATTTGGTGCACATATGCTTACCAGAGTTATTTCTTCTTGTTGGATTGCTCCCTTTAGTATTATGATGTGGCCTTCCTTATCTCTTTTTATGTCCTTCACTTTGAGATCTAATTTGTCAGATATAGGTATTGCTACCCCAGCTATTTTTCATTTCCATTCGCCTGAAAAACATTTTTCCCTTCACCATCAGTCTGTGTGCCTCTTTTTTCTGAGGTGGGTTTTCTGTAGACAGCAGATATATGGGTCATGTTTCCTTATCCACTCAGTTACCCTATGTCTTTTGATTGGGGCATTTAAACCATTTATGTTTAAAGTTATTATTGATAGATATTTGTTTGTCACCATTTTTATTCTTTACCCCTGTGTTCCTCCTTTGTTTCTTCTAATTTTTTTTTTTATTCATTTATTTTACAACAGACCCTTTAGCATTTCTTGCATTGCTGGCTTGGTGGTAATAAACTGCCGTAGTCCTTTTTTGTCTGTGAAGCTCTTGATTTCATCTTCAATTTTGATTGATAGCCTTGCTGGTTACAGTATTCTTGGATTCAGACCCTTCCATTGCATGACTTTGTATATTTCATTCCATTCCCTCTTACCTGATGTGTTTCTGTTGAGAAATCCGTCACTAGTCTGATGGGGGATCCTTCGTAAGTAACTTTCTGTCGCTCTCTGGACGCTTTTAGGATTCTTGCTTTGTTTTTGGTGTTTGCCAATTTAATTATAATGTGCCTTGGTGTCGGTCTTTTGGGGTTCATTTTGTTTGGGACTCTGTGAGCTTCTTGGATTTGTGTGAGTTTTTTCTTCCCTATATCAGGGAAGTTTTCTGTCATTATTTTTTCAAACAGGTTTTCTATTCCTTGCTACGTTTCCTCTCCTTCTGGCACCCTTATTATGCAGATGTTGTTTTGTTTCATATTGTCCCAAAGTTCTCTTAGGCTCTCCTCCTGATTTTTAATTTTTTTTCTAGAAGCTGCTCTGCTTGGGTATTTTTTCCTACCTTGACTTCTAGCTCACTGATGCGGTCCTCTGCTTCTTATAGTCTACTGTTGATACTTTCTATTGAGTTCTTTATAGCAGTGATGTCATTTTTCATTTATTCTTGGTTCTTCTTCATTTCCTCTTGGTTCTTACACATATTGTTGAATTTGTCTTCCATTCTTTTCATCCACCTTATGACCATTTTTCTGAATTCTTTCTCTGACAGATTGCTTGCCTCCATTGCCTCCATTTGGTTTACATCCATTTCTGATGATGGCTGTTTTTCTTTCATATGTGGGCCGTTTCTTTGTCTCCCCATGATCTCTCTTCTCCAGGTGTTTGGTTATGTAGTACTCTCTCTGCTGCATTGATTAAAAGGCACAAAATACAACACAGCAAGGCACAACGTACAAGGCACTGAACACAAATGTATTCATGATACTAATAACCCCAAATAAAGGTGACCACCAGATCAAAGAGAATTAAGGGATGAAGAAGAAAGAAGAAAAAAGAAAGAAGAGAAAAAGAAAAATAAGGAGTGCAAAAATGAAATTGGGAAAAGGAAAAAAAAGTAAGAGAGAAAAGAAAGAGAATTAAATAGAAGAGGGGAAAAAACTATTTATATGGGGAGAAAACTCCAATAGAACAGCCACTAATCCCAACAAATTCTAGCAACAGATCCCTGGAGATGAATGCAAACTACAAACAACAACTAATATCAAGTGAGGCGAGGGAAAACAGAAGCAAAAAAATAACCAGAAAATAAAAACTAACAGAAAAAGCAAAAGCAAAACAGTCTCACAAACAATCATAAAACGAAAAACAACCCAAAATACTCAACAATCAACCAAACAACAACAAAACGACAGAGGAAAAAAATTTTGTATAGTGAAGAAAGAGGTGTATATGGTTTATAGCAGGAGATTGGTTATTAGAAATATAAGTAGGGCCCTAACCGGTTTGGCTCAGTAGATAGAGTGTCGGCCTGCAGACTCAAGGGTCCCCGGTTCGATTCCAGTCAAGGGCATGTACCTTGGTTGTGGGAACATCCCCAGTGGGGGGTGTGCAGGAGGCACTGATCGATTTTCTCTCTCATCGATGTTTCTGACTATCCCTCTCCCCTCCTCTCTGTAAAAAATCAATAAAATATATTTTCTAAAAAAAGAAATATAAGTAGGGTGAAATTTTAACAGGGGGTAAAAATAAGGAATAGGGAAAATCTAAAGCAGGGATAGGGTAAGAGAAACAGTACAACAAAAGGGGAAAAGTGAGAAAGAGAGTTTTGGCATAAAGGTAAAGTTGAGGTAGAGTAAAATGATGCTAAAGGAACGATGAAAATAGAATGTAGAACACTAATCCCAAAATATTCACCTTAACAAGACATGACCCAAAGGGAACAAAGCATGAATGTACTCATGGCAGCGATAACCCCAATATAAGCAACCACCTGAAAAAAGATAATTAGGGGAGAGAAAAGAGAGCACAAAGGATATCTAAGAGAGAGAGAAAAAGATAAGAGAGAAAAGAAAAAGGAGAATATACATTTTTGGAGAAAACACCACAGAGACAATAGATAAACCAAACAAATACAAACACCAAACACTCAGTAAAGAGGGTGGGGGCAGAATCTGTAGAGACTGAGCTGATATACAGGAAATAAGGCTAAGAACTGGATAAATATGGGCAGGGCCTCAATTCAGTATAAAGGAAGTAGAAAAGGGATGAGTGGATAAGAAGAGAAAGAAGGGGAACAAAATAATATATTTACAAAAAAATTGATTTAAAAAATGGTATAAAAATAGAAAATAGCAAGTAAAAATAAAATAAAATTGAATGATGAATAAATAATGTGAAAAGAAGTAGAAAATAAAGCAACGAACAAAAAAGGAAAACAAAGAAAAAAGCAAAAAAAGAGCAACAAACAAAAAAAGGGAAAAAAGCTAAAAAAATAATAATATAAAAATAAAAATGGAAAATTGAAATGTCAATCCTTTGGCTGACTTAAGATCCCAGATTTCTGGAATGTCTGTGATTTTTTTTTTTTTTTTTTTTTTTTCTGTTTCTGGGACTGAAGGCCAGACCCTGCTAACTCCCAGGGACTAATCAGATTATTTTAATCCTTTGTACCATTCAGGGTGGAATCTGTGTGTGGCTGTTTTCCTTGCCTGGGGGCTGGAGGGAGGGGTTATAACTTTAGGAGAAAATGGCTACCCAGGTCCTGGGCTCAGGAGAGACTCAGCACTCAACTTGCTGCCACCTCTCCTGGACCCCCTTCTCTCTCCAGCCTCTCCCCAGATTCCACTTGTCTGCAGCTTCTCCTGCTCCTCAGCATGGGTGAGTGTCTGTATCTGAAATGTCCTATGAACAAGGTTCAGTGAAAACAAACAAACAAATGCTGGCCGCAGAAACGGGGAAGACTGAGTCTCTGGGAGCTCCTCTCTTACTGGCACTGCATGTTCTGGTCAGCGCTTCAGGCTCAGTCTTTCATAATTATGGCACCCAGATCTCAAATCCTGCAGCGCCAACAGTCCTGCAGATCTCCTTTCCCCCTTCAGAGGCTGTGCCTGTCCCAAGGGATGTGGCTGGGTGCCACGCGGTTTCCCTCTGACCCTCTGGGCTCAGAGATCTGGCAAACTTTCCTGCCCAGAACACTGGTTTTTACCTTTCCAGGGAAACTCTGCCCTTCTCAGCTGCAAACTGTCTCACCAGCTGAGTCTGCTTTGCCAATTCGGGGTAGATATTATTCTTTTCAGCTGCTCATTCTATTTGCTCCAGGACAAGCCTTGGGACACATCTATCTATTCCACCGCCATCTTGTCTCTCCTGTATGATCTTTTTAATATACTAGAGGCCCTGTGCACAAAAGTTTGTGCACTCAGGGGAGTCCCACAGCCCGGCCTGTGCCCTCTCACAATCTGGGACCCCTCATGGGATGATCACCTGCTGGCTTAGGCCCGCTCCCTGGGGGATTGGGCCTAAGCTGGCAGTCAGACATCCCTCTGGCAGCCCAGGAGCCCTTGGGGGATGTCCACTTGCCAACAGGGAGCATGCCTAAGCTGCAGTTGGACATCCTTAGCACTGCTGAGGAGGTGGGAGAGGCTCCCACCACCACCGCTGTACTGGCAGCCGTCAGCCTGGCTTGTGGCTGAGCAGAGCTCCCCCATGTGGCAGCACACTGACCACCAGGGGGCAGCTCCTGCATTGAGCATCTGCCCCCTGGTGGTCAGTGTGTGTCATAGTGACCATTCATTCCCAGTTGTTCTGCTGTAAGGGTCAATTTGCATATTACCCTTTTATTATATAGGAGTGCCTGGCCAGCCTGGGTGAGGGGCTGATTGCTGTTTGCAGGCTGGCCACAGCCCCTTCAGGGTGGGGGTCCTCCTTGGGGTGCCTGCCAAGCCTGGGTGAGGGGCTGATTGCTGTTTGCAGGCTGGCCACAGCCCCTTCAGGGTGGGGGTCCCCACTGGGGTGCCTGGCCATCCTGGGTGAGTGGCTGAGGGCCATTTTCAGGCTGGCTAAGCCCCCCAGCGGGGACCCTCACCCCATGAGGGTGTGGCCAGCCTGGGTGAGGGGCTGATGGCTGTTTGCAGGCTGGCCACAACCCCCAGCTACTCAAGCTCCCAGTGGAGGCTGGCTGGTAGCAAGTATCTGGGATTTATTTAGCTTCTATGATAAAACTTTGTTGCCATGAGCAGAGGCCACAGCTGGCTCAGGACAGTCCAGAAGCTTGGCTTCCTCCATCGCCCGGGCAACCAAACCTCCTGCTTGCTCCAGCTCTGTGGTTGCCGGCCGCCATCTTGGTTGGGTTAATTTGCATATAGTCACTCTGATTGGCTGGTGGGCGTGGCTTAGGCTGTAGCAAAGGTACAGTCGATTAGCTTCTTTGTCTTTTATTAGTGTAGATTGCTGGATCTGATTTGCTAGAATTTTGTTGAGGATTTCAGTATCTGTGTTCATCAGGGATATCTTTCTTTGTAGTGGATTTATCTGGTTTTGGAATTAAGATAATGCTGGCTTTGTAAAAAGAGCTTGGAAGTGTTCTTTCCTCTTGAATATTTTGGAATAGTTAGAGGAGGATAAGTGTTAGTTCTTCTTTGAATGGTCGGTAAAATGCACCTGTAAATCCATCTGATCAAAGAACTTTTGTTTGCTAGAAGTTTTTTAATTACTGCTTCAATTTCATCAGATGGGAATCACATTGTTGGCTGGTTTCCTCCAGAGTTGTGCTGTAACATAACCACTAATTTTGAGGTCTAAAAGCAATGGGATGGAAAGTGTTATACTGTACATATGATGATCCCAGGATACTTATGGGTGTGTGGAAGGTATGGCTGGCCCTACCTCCCAGTGCATTGGATGGGACAGTATACCTGGGGTAGACCCCATATCCCCGGGGAAATCCTTAAGAATTTAGAAGAGATTCCCCATAACTGGGACTCAATATACCACCATTGCCATTGAGTTAAATGAGGTCCCTGGTGGTTTTACCCATTAGTTGTATTCCTTCCTGCAGGAAGCACATTAAGATAGAGTTAGAAGCTACAGCTTTACTGGAGCATATACCTAAAGCCTTGAATCAGACCCATAGCCCTTATTTTAATGATAGATGAAACCACGCAAATGTGCCAAGTGGTACTGCAAAATAGAATGACACTAGATCTATTAACCACCACATAAGGGGGCACTTGTGCTGTCCTACATGTAGAATGTTATACATACATGCCTGATAATCAACAAAATGTAACCAGTGCCCTGCAAGAGATAGACAGGGAAGGATAAGCCATGCAAGCCCTCTTCCAGGATCCCCTCCGAGATTGGTGGGATATACTGTCAGGAGCATGGTGCTGGGCATTCTTGAGTTTTGCTATTAGGGCCGGAATACTGGTCAGAACATGTTGCAGTTTGTATTGTTGTGGACTCTGTGTTCAAGAAGCTGGAATATGGGCCAGGGTACCCTGTAGAAATCATCTGCCATAAGGGGTGGATTGTGGGGGCCCTGATCAGAGTACACTGGATATTAAAGACCCATTTGCCATATGCACGTGCAAGGGCACTGACACAGCAGTATCACTATGTTAAAGGCCCATTCGCCATACGCATGCAAGAAGGCCATGACTTAGCATTATCACTGTGCAGGTGTACCCTTATATAGCCTACTTATATTAATGTAGCAGAGATGTCACTAATTGGCATGAGGCCTCTTTTGTTTGAGTGAGTATGCAAGGTGCCACTGACCAGCCAGTTGTTGGCTGCTTTGTTTGCAATAAATCATGACCCATCTCCCTACAGCTGCTTGTATCTTTTTCCAATTCCTAGCATCCAAAGAGGTCAAGTTTCTGGCTGAGAAGCTCAGACCCAAAAGCTAGACATAATCTATTGGGCATACTGAAGTACACTATGTCTTTATTATGTTTCATATTCATCTAAAGCAGTGGTTCTCAACCTGTGGGTCAAGACCCCTTTGGGGGTCAAAAGACCCTTTCACAGGGGTCGCCTAAGACCATTGGAAAACACATATATAATTACATATTGTTTTTGTGATTAATCACTATGCTTTAATTATGTTCAATTTGTAACAATGAAAATACATCCTGCATATCAGATATTTACATTATGATTCATAACAGTAGCAAAATTACAGTTATGAAGTAGCAACGAAAATAATTTTATGGTTGGGGGTCACCACAACATGAGGAACTGTATTAAAGGGTTGTGGCATTAGGAAGGTTGAGAACCACTAATCTAAAGAGACGTTAGATTGTGTTTTATGTGTTTTGCACCTAGTGTCAGAAACAAAATCTTCCTATTTCTTTTTTGGTCCCCTATTTTTTGGCTCTTCTTTAAAAATCCTTCTTAAACAAAAGCTGAGCATTGCACTTTTTTTTCCTAACTCCTTGTTATTACCCAGGAACATTGTTGGTGTGGTGGTTAGGTGTGAGAAGAAGAAAAGCAATCAATAATCTTATGTTTATGTCTCAGTTTTTTTATTTTATTGTTTAAAGTATTACAAATAGTAGTACATATGTCTCCTTTTCACCCATTGACTTCCCCCGGCCTCCTCTATACCCTGGCACATACCCTCACCCCCCTCCAATCCCCCCCCCCCACCGAGTGTCTGTATCCATTGATTATCCGTATATGCATGCATACAAGTCCTTCAGTTGATCTCTTACCCCCCACCCCACAACCCTCCCTTGCCTTCCTGCTGTAGTTTGACAGTCTGTTCAATGATTCTTTGTTTCTGTATCTGTTTCTGTTCATCAGTTTATGATGTTCATTATATTCCATAAATGAGTGAGATCATGTGATATTTATCTTTCTCTGACTGGCTTATTTTGCTTAGCATAATGCTCTCCAGTTCCATACATGCTATTGAAAATGGTAAGAATTCCTTCTTTTTAGACTGTATAAATCTTTTGCCTTTTATGTCTCAGTTTTTTTAGCTGGCTGAGACTTTAACAATTGATTCTCAGCTCACTTCCTCTCTCCCAATTGGGTGAGACATAAAGGATAAAGGGACCTGGACTTAGATGTCTCCCTTCCCCAATGCTGAAAGCTGAAGAAACTAAAGTTTGGTATTTCCCTTATCCAATATCAGTAAAGTAGTTTTCCTTAAAGGTATGCCTTTGTTAAAAATTGTAATAATGTTGGTGTGTTTCTCCATATTAAAGAGACATAATTTATTATTAAATTGCTTAAAGTATATTGTATTTTGAAAGATACAAATTTCAAATAATTTTATGAAAAGCATTATATTGAATTATATATTTTTTCTTTATACAACTAATGTGGAAAAGTTCTATGATTCTTTTTATTCCTGTAAAAAGGATAGTAATGTCCCTATTCTGACTGTATTGATTTGTGTCTTCTTTCTTTTTTTCTTAACAACCTAAAGTTTTGTCAATTTTATTGACCTAATGTGAGTCACAGCATACAATGAATAGTTTTTTAATCCATTCTGCTAATCTCTGCCTTTTGTTTGGAGATTTAATCCATTTATGTTTAAAGTAAATATTGATAAGGAAGATGGTTTTTGTGCATTTTGTTGCTTTTATGTATTTCTTATATGTTTTTGTTCTTCATTTCCTCTAATACTGTATTATTTTGTGTTCAGTTGAATTTTTAAGGGACTTACTTTGTTTTCTTTCTCATTTCCTGTGTGTATACTCTATAGATATTTTCTTTTTGGTTACCAAGGGGATACATATAATACCTTAAAGTTATAACAATCTAATTTATTTTGATATCAATTTAACTTCAATCACATCCAAAATCTGTGCTCCTATACAGCTCCATTCAACTCTTTTATTATTATTATTATTGTTAACACTACTAGACATGGCCTATTTCCCTCTCTCTTTGCCAACCTCTACTGCCACCCTGTTCTCTCTGGCCATTACTAGTACCATACTATATTCTGTGTTTATGGGTTATGCACCTATGTTCTTTGGCTAATACCTTCACATTCTTTCATCCAGTCCTCCATTTCCCCTCCCATCTGATAGCTATCAGTTTGTTCCATTTATCAATGCCTCTGTTTATATTTTGTTCATTGGATTCCACATATAAAATTCTACCAAACATTGAAAGAACTAACATCAATCCTTCTCAAACTATCAAAAAATTCAAAAGAAGAAAAAAAACCCAAGATCATATTATGAGGCCACCATTATCTTAATTCCAAAACCAGATAAAGATACTACAAAGAAGGAAAATTATAGGCCAATATCCCTGATGAACAGAGAGGTTAAAATCCATCCCCTTCTTTTGATAATGATGTCACAAATCACATGTTTATACATTCTGTAAAAAATAATATAAAAATAAATTCAAAATGGATAAACAACTTAAATGTAAGACGGGAAACCATAAAAATCTTAGAGGAATCCACTGGAAGCAAAATATCAGCCATATATCATAGCAATATTTTTACCAATATAGCTCCTAGGGCAATGGATACTAAGGAGAAAATAAACAAATGGGACTACATCAAAATAAAAAAGCTTCTGCACAGCAAAAGAAACAATCAACAAAACAACAAGAAAGCCCACTGCATGGGAGAACATATGTGCCAATGTTAAATCCAATAAGGACCTAATCTCCAAAATTTATAAGGAACTCATACATCCTAACAAAAGAAAGATAAACAAACCATAAAAAAAAAAAAAAACGGGCAAAGGACCTACAAAGACACTTTTGGAAAGGTGACAGGCAGAAGGCCAAGAGACATATGAAAACATGCGCAAAGTCACTAATCATCTGAGAGACATAAATCAAAACAACAATGAGATACCATCTCACACCTGTCAGAATGGCTATCAGCAACAAATCAAGAAACAACAAGTGCTGGTGAGGATGCAGAGAAAAAGGAACGCTTGTGCATTGCTGGTGGAAATGCAGACTGGTGCAGCCACTGTGGAAAAACAGTATGGAGTTTCCTAAAAAAATTAAAAATGGAACTCCCATTTGACCCATTAATCCCACTTCTAGGAATATATCCTAAGAAACCAGAAACACCCATCAGAAAGGACAAATGCACCCCTATGTTCATAGCAACACAATTTACAATAGCTAAGACTTGGAAACAGCCTAAGTGCCCATCTGCAGATGAGTGGATTAGAAAATTGTGGTACATCTACACAATGGAATACTACACAGCTGTAAAAAGAAAGAACTCTTACCATTCGCAACAGCATGGATGGACATGGAGAGCATTATGCTAAGCCAAATAAGCCAGTTCGAGAAAGAAATACCACATGATCTCACTCATTTGTGGAATATAATGAACAACATAAACTGATGAACAAAAATAGATACAGAGACATAGAAGCATCCAATAGACCATCAAAATTCAGAGGGAAGGCAGAGGAGGTGGAGGGGGGTCAACCAAAGGACTTGTATGTATGCGTATAAGCTTAACCAATGGATTCACACACTAGGTGGGGGGGAATGTCCTGTGGGGGGAGGGAATATCCTGGGTGGTGGGGGTGGATTCACACACTAGGTGGGGCAGGGAGAGGGAATGTCCTGGGTGGTGGGGTGGCTGGGGAGGGGTCAATGGGGGAAAAAGGAGACATATGTAATACTACATATAATACTTTAAACAATACTTTTTTAAAAAGAGAGATGACTGAGATTTTGTTGCCAATGGTTTATTTTAAGATTTTTATGGTATCACAACTGACATTTAAGTCTTTTATGCATTTCGAGTTTATTCTTTCTTTTTTTTTAATTTTATTTTATTGCTTAAAGTATTACAAAGGGTATTACATATGTGTCCTTTTTTTCTTTCCCCGCCCGTGACAATCCCCTGGCCTCCCCTACCCCCAAGTGTCTTATGTCCATTGGTTATGCTTATAGGATTGCATACAAGTCCATCGGTTGATCTCCTACCCCCACTCCCTCCTTCCCCCCAACCCTCCCCGGCCTTCCCACTGCTGTTTGACAGTCTGTTTGAGGCAGCTCTGCCTCAGTATCTAATATTGTTCATAATTTTATAATGGTCTTTATTATCCATGAATGAGTGAGATCATGTGGTATTTTTCCTTCATTGACTGGCTTATTTCACTTAGCATAATGCTCTCCAGTTCCATCCATACCATTGCAAATGGTAAGAGTTCCTTCTTTTTTACAGCAGCATAGTATTCCATTGTGTAGATGGACCACAGTTTTCTAATCCATTCATCTACTGATGAGCACTTAGGCTGTTTCCAGATCTTAGCTATGGTGAATTATGCTGCTATGAACATAGGGGTGCATATATCCTTTCTGACTGGTGTTTACAGTTTCTTGGGATATATTCCTAGAAGAGGGATCACAGGGTCAAATGGGAGTTCCATTTTTAGTTTTTTGAGGAAACTCCATACCGTTCTCCATAGTGGCAGGACCAGTCTGCATTCCCACCAGCAGTGCACGAGGGTTCCTTTTTCTCCACATCCTCTCCAGCACTTGTTGTTTATTGATTTGTTGATGATAGCCAGTCTGACAGGTGTGAGATGGTACCTCATTGTTGTTATGATTTGCATCTCTCAGATGATTAATGACTTTGAGCATGTTTTCATATGTCTCTTGGCTTTCTGAATGTTCTCTTTGAAAGGTGTTTATTTAGATCCTTTGCCCATTTTTTGATTGGATTGTTTATCTTCCTTTTGTTAAGTTGTATGAGTTCCCTATAAATTTTGGAGATTAGGCCCTTATCAGATATGACATTGGCAAATATGTTTTCCCATGCACTGGGTTTTCTTGTAGTTTTGTTGATGGTTTCTTTTGCTGTGCAGAAGCTTTTTATTTTGATGTAGTCCCATTTGTTCATTTTCTCTTTAGTTTCAAGTGCCCTAGGACCTGTATCAGTGAAGAAATTGCTTTGGCATATGTCTGAGATTTTATTGCCTTTGGATTCTTCTAGAATTTTTATGGTTTCCCGTCGTATATTTAAGTGCTTTATCCATTTTGAGTTTATTTTTGTGTATGGTGTAAGTTGGTGGTCTAGTTTCATTTTCTTGCATATATCTGTCCAATTTTCCCAACACCATTTATTGAAGAGACTATCTTGACTCCATTGTATGTTCTTGCCTCCTTAGTCAAATATTAATTGAGCATATTGGTTCGGGCCAATTTCTGGGCTCTGTATTCTATTCCATTGATCTATATATCTGTTCTTGTACCAGTACCAGGCAGTTTTGAGAACAGAGGTTTTGTAATACAGCTTGTTTTCTGATATTGAGATTCCACCTACTTTGTTCTTTCTCAGGATCACTGCAGCTATTCGGCGTCTTTTTTTTTTATTCCAGATGAATTTTTGAAGAGTTCGTTCTAGATCTGTGAAATCTGCCTTTGGTATTTTAATGGGTAGAGTGTTGAATTTATAGATTGCTTTGGGTAGTATGGACATTTTAATGATGTTGATTCTACCAATCCATAAACACGGTATGTTCTTCCATCTGTTTATGTCTTCCTCTATCTGTTTTTTCAGCGTCCTGTAGTTTTCTGAGTAGAGGTCTTTTACCTCTTTAGTTAAGTTTATTCCTAGGTAGCTTAATTTTTTTGGTGCGATGGTAAATGGGATTGTTTTTATAATCTCTCTTTCTGAATGTTCACTATTGGTGTATAGAAATGCCTCAGATTTCTTGGGGTTAATTTTTTATCCTGCTACATTGCCAAATTCATGTATTAAGTCTAGTAGTTTTTTGATGGAGTCTCTAGGGTTTTGTATGTATAATATCATGTCGTATGCAAATAAGGACAGTTTTACTTCCTCTTTTCCAATTTAAATGCCTTTAATTTCTTCTTGTCTAATGGCAATGGCTAATACTTCCAGTACTATGTTGAACAGGAGTGGTGAGAGTGGGCATCCCTGTCTTGTTCCTGTCCTTAGGGGAAATGGTGTTAGTTTTTGTCCATTGAGTATGATGTTGGCTGTGGGCCTGTCATATATGGCTTTTATTATATTGAGGTATGATCCTTCTACTCTACCTTGCTGAGAGTTTTTATCAAAAATGGCTGTTGGATTTTGTCAAATGCTTCTTCTGCATCAATTGATATGACCATGTGGTTTTTCTCTTTCAATTTGTTTATGTGATGTATCACGTTTATTGATTTGCGGATATTGTACCGTCCTTGCATCACTAGGATGAATCCTACTTGGTCATGGTGTATGATCTTTCTGATGTACTGTTGGATCCGATTTGCTAAGATTTTGTTGAGGACTTTGGCATCTATGTTCATGAGAGATATTGGCCTGTAATTCTCTTTCATTGTTTTGTTTTTACCTGGTTTTTGTATTAGGGTGATGCTGGCTTCATAGAATGAGCTTGGAAGTGTTCCTTCCTCTTGAATTTTTTGTAGTAGTCTGAGGAGGATAGGTTTTAGCTCTCCCTTGAATGTTTGGTAAAACACCCCTGTGAAGCTATCTGGTCCTGGGCTTTTGTTTGCTAGGAGCTTTTTAAGGACTGCTTCAATATCTTCCATAGTTACTGGCTTATTGAGATTTTTAGATTCTTCCTGATTGAGTTTTGGAATGTTGTATTTTTCTAGGATTTTTTCCATTTCCTCCAGGTTGTCTAGTTTGTTGGAGTAGAGCTGTCCATAGTATTTTTAAACAATCATTTGTATTTCTGTGGGGTCTGTTGTTATTTCGCCTCTATCGTTTCTGATTTCATTTATTTGGATCCTCTCTCTTTGCTTCTTGGTGAGCCTAGCTTAAGGTTTGTCAATCTTGTTTATCCTTTCAAAGAACCAGCTCTTGGTTTCATTTATTTTCTGTATTGTTTTTTTGGTCTCTATGTCATTTATTTCTGCTCTAATCTTTATTATCTCCTTCCTTCTGCTCACTCTGGGGTTCTTGTTGCTCTCTTTCTAATTCTTTGAGTTGTAGAGTTAGATGATTTACTACCATTTTTTCTTGTTTTTTTGAGATAGGACTGTAGAGCTATAAACTTCCCTCTCAGGACTGCTTTCATTGCTTCCCACAGGTTTTGGATTGTTGTGTTTGCATTGTCATTAGTTTCCAGGATGTTTTTAATTTCTTCTTTGATCTCATTGGTTACCCAATCAATATTTAATAACATGCTATTCAGCTTCCAAGTGTTTGAGTATTTTGGGTTGTTTTTATTGTAGTTTATTTCTAATATTATGCTATCGTGGTTTGATATGATGCTTGGTATGATTTCAATCTTCTTGAATTTGGGGAGACTTTTATTTGTGACCCAATATGTGGTCTATTTTTGAATGTGACTTATGAGCACTTGAGTAGAATGTATATTTCATGGCTTTGGGGTGAAGCGTTCTGAAGATGTCAGTTAAGTCCATCTGATCTAGTGAGTCATTTATAGTTGCTGTTTCTTTGCTGAGTGTTTGTCTAGAGCAGCCATGGGTAAACTATGGCCCGCGGGCCGGATCCATCCAGTTTGAAATGAATAAAACTAAAACAAAAAAGACCGTACCCTTTCCTGTAAGGATGTTTACTTTGAATTTATATTAGTTCACACAAACACTCCATCCATGCTTTTGTTCGAGCACTCCGGTCCAGTTTAAGAACACATTGTAGCCCTCAAGTCAAAAAGTTTGCCCACCGCTGGTCTAGAGGATTTATCCAGTGATGTCACTGGTGTATTAAAGTCCCCTACTATGATTGTATTGTTGTCAATATCTCCTTTGATATCTTCCAGGATTTTTTTTATGTATTTGGGTGCTCCTGCATTGGGTGCATATTTGTTTACCAGGGTTATATCTGCTGGTTGTATTGATCCCTTTAGTATTATGAAGTGGCCATCCTTATCTCTTGTTATGGCCTTCACTTTGAGGTCTATTTTGTCCGATATAAGAATTGCTACCCAAGCTTTCTTTTCCTTTCCATTTGCCTGAAAGATATTTTTCCATCCCTTCACTTTCAGTCTGTGTGAGTCCATTCTAATGAGGTGGGTCTCTTGTAGACAGCAAATGTATGGGTCATGTTTTTTTATCCATTCAGCCACTCAATGTCTTTTCATTGGGGCATTTAGTCCATTTACGTTTGAACTTATTATTGAAAGACACTTGTTTGTAGCCATTTCTTTTTTTGTGTGTTGCTGTTTTCTTTCTGAGCTTTTTGTTTCTTCTTTTTACATCAGTCCCTTTAGCATTTCTTGCATTGCTGGCTTGGTGGTGATAAACTCCCTTAGCCTTTTTTGCCTGCAAAGCTCCTGATTTCCCCTTCAATTTTGAATGATAGCCTTGCTGGATAGAGTATTCTTGGATTCAGTCCTTTGCTTTGCATCACTTTGTAAATTTCCATCCATTCTTTTCTGGCCGGAAGTGTTTCTGTTGAGAAATCATTTGATAATCTAATTGGAGATCCCTTTTATGTAACTTTACGTCTCTCTCTTGCAGACTGTAAGATTCTCTCTTTGTCCTGAACATTCGCCATGGTAATTATGATGTGTCTTGGTGTGGGTCTTTTCGGGTTCACCTTGTTTGGGACTCTCTGTGCTTGTGTGACTTTTTTCTTCCCCACCTCAGGGAAGTTTTCTGATATTATTTCTTTGAATAGGTTTTCTAATCCTTCTTCCTCTTTCTGTTGTTCTTGCACCCCTATTATTTGTATGTTATTTTGTTTCATGTTGTCCCAAAGCTCCCTTAGGCTCTCCTCCTGTCTTTTAATTTTTTTCTCCAATTGCAGTACATTTTGGGTGTGTTTTGCTTCCTGGTCTTCTAATTCACTAATTTGTTCCTCCGCTTCTCATAGTCTACTGTTGATACTTTCAATGGTGTTTTTTATTGCAGCTATATCACTCTTCATTTCCTCTTGGTTCCTACTTAAGTTGTTGATTTTTTCATCTGTTTCTTCTTGCTTCTTGCATAAGTAGTTGATTTTTTCATCTGTTTCTTCTTGCTTCTTGCAGAGGTTGTCGATTTTTTCCTCCATCCCGTTTATGCACTCTAGGACCCTTATTCTGAATTCTTTTTCTGTCGTGTTGCATGCCTCTGTATCATTTAGTTGCTTTTCTGGCGAGTCCTCCTTTTCTTTGGGGGTTTCTTTGTCTACCCATGTTTGTCTCACTGACATATCTAGACATTGAGTCATTCAGTGGCTGCTCCCTGGGAGGAAGTGGCTCCTTGGGCTGTGGTTGCTCCTTGGGCGGTTGCGGTAGCAACTGCTCCTCAGTTGGCATCAGCTCCTCTGGTGGGTGCTGTTCACAGCTTTGGTGGCTCTTCTGGCTGGTTAGGGGAGGCTTCATATACAGCTGCTGGTCCTCAGAGGGTGCAGTTATCAGGAGGCTGCTGTTGCTTGGATCATCTGCATTGATTTAAGGGCACATAATACAACACAACAAGGCACAACGTACCAGGCACTGAACACAAATATATTCACGATATTAATTACCCCAAATAGAAGTGACCACCCGAATTAAGAGGATTAGGGAATAAGGAAGAAAGAAGAGAAAAGATAAAAGAGAAAAAAGAAAAGAAAGTACAAAAAAGAAAGGAGTGCAAAAATTAAATTGGGAAAAATGAGGGGGGGAAAAAGAAAGAGCGAAAAGAGAGAATCAAGTAGAAGAGCGGAAGAGACTATTTATATGAGGAGAAAACTCTGATAGAACCGCCACTAATCCCAACAATTTCCAGCAACAGATCCCTGGAGATGAATGCAAACTACAAATAACCAATAATATCAAGAGAGGCAAGGGAAAAAAGAAGCACAAAAATAACTGGGGGGATGGGGGGGGGGTCGGTGGGGAGATGGAGGGCGGGGAAAAACCAGCAGAAAGAAAAAAAAGAAAAAGAAAAAGAAAAACAACCTCACAACGAGTCCTAAAAAAAACACAAACAAACAAAACACACACACACACACACACACACACACACACACACACACAAAACAATATACTCAACAATTAAGCAAACAGCTACAAAACAATAGAAGATAAAATAAGAGAAAAAAAATTTGGATAGTGAAGAAAGATAAGGGATAGGTTTATAAGGATTTAGAGCAGTGGAGTGGAAATAGGATATATAAGTAGGGTGAAATTTTGACAGGGGGAAAAAAAGAAGGAATCAGGAAAATCTACAGCAGGAATAGGGTAAGAGAAACAGGACAACAAAAGGGGAAAAGTGAGGAAGAGGGTTTTAGCATAGAGGTAAAGTTGAGATAGGGAAAATGGATGCTAAAGGAACGATGAAAATAGAATGGAGAACACTAATCCCAAAATAAAATAAAGAGAAAATAAAATGGCACTTTAAAAAATGGTAAAATGGTAGCAGTAATAATACTGGTTAAAAATAAAAATGTAGTAATTAAAAGGGTAAAATCAGGTGATGGGAAAAAAAGAAAAAAAAATTTGCAGTAGTGAAGGTCCTTCGGTTCTTCTACTCTTCAGTTTGGCTTGCCTTGGTCTTGCCAGGTATTCAGGAGAGTGTTGAATTTCCCTGCGATACACTGTTCCTCCGTGTTGTAAACCACAGTCCCGATTTTAAAGCAGGTCGTATTTGTGACCCAGACTGCCTTAATTTGTGTTTAGCTAAGAGTCATTTTGTGGCTCAGCCTCTGGGTGGCAGTGATTTTGGGTTGGCCTCTGAGGCTATACGCTTCTCTATCCAGTAGCAAGGGTTTATTTTCTCTATTGCACTTAAAATTGGTTTGGGGAGGTCAACTCCCCAGAGCTGGTTCTTTAATCATTACCCTGCTCTGTGTTATTGCTGGGACTCTTGAGTTTATTCTTGTGAATGGTATAAGCCAGGGGTGGGCAAACTTTTTGACTCGAGGGCCACAATGGGTTCTTAAACTGGACCGGAGGGCCGGAACAAAAGCATGGATGGAGTGTTTGTGTGAACTAATACATGTTAACACTGCTCCTGGTGAAGGAGCAGAGGGGAGAGCAAGAGAACCCTCCGCTCTTTCAGCTCCGCGGGCCAGATAGAACAGCTGAACGGGCTGGATTCGGCCTGCGGGCTGTAGTTTGCCCACGGCTGGTATAAGCTCATGGCGCAGTTTCATTTTTTTATTTTTGGCATGTACCTGTCCAATTTACCCAACACCATTTATTGTTGTTCCATTTTTTCACACATGCATTGGTTGATTCTTGTATGTGCCCTGACCCAAGAATAGAACCCATAACCTTGTATATTGGGTTGATGCTCTAACTAACTGATCTACCTGGCCAGGGCACCACTGATGTTTTAATAGGGATTGCATTGAAATTGTATATTGCTTTAGGTACTAAAGCAATTTAATTCTTCTAATCCACAAGGATGGTATATCTTTCTATTTATTTGTATGCTCTTCCATGTCTTTCTTCAATGTCTTAAAGTTTTCAGAGTAAAGGTCTTGCACTTCTTTGGTTAAGTACATCCCAAGGTATTTTATGCTTTTTTGTGCAATTATAAATGGGATTGTTTTCTCAATTTCTTTTTCGGATTGTTCAATGTTGGTATACAGAAGCATATAGCATACTGGGTTTTTTTTAAATTCTGAATATTTACTGAAATCAATGGTTAGTTCTAATAATTTTGGGTGAAGTCTATAGGACTTTCTATATATAGTGTCATGTCATCTGCAAATAGTGACAGTTCTATTACTTCCTTACTGATTTGGATGCTATTTATTTCTTTTTTTCTGGACTGATTGCTGTGGTTAAGACTTCCAATATTGTGTTGAATAGAAGTGGTGACAGTGGACATCTTCATCTTGTTCCTGATCTTAGAGAAAAAACTTTCATATGACTATGATATTAGCTAGTTTATCATGTATAGCCATTTTTAGGTTGAGGTATGTTCCTTTGATACCCACATTGTTCAGAATTTTTATCATAAGATGATGCCCAGTTATGTTGAATGATTTTCTGCATCTATTAGATGATCATATGATTTTATCTTTTTTTTTGTTGATGTCATTATCATGTTTGTTGATTTACAGATGTTGACAATCCTTGCAAGCCTGGGATAAATCCTCGTCTTGGCGTATAATCCTTTTAATGTATGTTGAATCTGGTATGCTAGTATGTTGTTGATATTTTTTGCATATAAATCCATCAAGGATATTGGCCTGTAATTTTTTTAATGTGTTTGTCTGATTTTTGTATCAGGGTAATGATGGCTTCATAAAGCGAATTTGGATTTTTTTCTCTTAAATTTTTTTGAATAGTCTAAAAAGAATAGGTATGAATTTTTATTTTTAATGTTTATTGGAATTCACCAGTGAAGCCATTTGATTCTGGCATATTGTTTGCTAGGAGTTTTTAAATTACTGTTTCAATTTCATTGCTGTTAGTTGGTCTATTTACACTTTTTATTTCTTCCTGATTACATTTTGGTAGGTAGTATACTTTTAGAAAGTTAGCTATTTCTTCCAGATTATTGAAATTTTAGGCATATAATTGTTCATGGTATCCTTTAATCGTTCTTTGTATTTCTGTAGTGTCAGTTATATCTTCTCTGGTTTTATTTACGATTTTATTTATTGGGGCTCTCTTTTTCTCTTGATGAGTTTGACTATAGGTTTGTCAACTTTGTTTTTTTCAATGAACCAGCTCTTGGTTTCATTGATTTTTTTTCATTGTTTTTTAAATGTCTATTTTATTTATTTTTGTTCTGATCTATTTTCTTCCTTATAATTACTCTGGGTTTTGTTTATTTTTTTCCAGTTCTTATATTTGAGAATTTTTGTTTCTTGAGGTAGGCCAGTATAGCTATGAACTTTTCTCTTAGAATTGCTTTTGCTACATCCATATATTTTGAAATTTTTTAGTATTATTTTCTTCAAAGTGATTTTTAATTTCCATTTTGATCCATTAGCTGTTTAGTAGCATGTTGTTTAGTTTCCAAGTATTTGTGTGTTTTTCCAGTATTCCCTGTATAGTTGATTTCTAGTTTCATGCCATTGTGATGCTTGATGTTATTTCTATCTTTTTTTAAGTTACTGAGATTTGTTTTATGGCCTAATATGTAATCTATCCAGGAGAATGTTCCATATCACTTGAGAAATGTGGAATCTGCAGTTTGGGGATGAAGTATTCTATAAATATTAAGTTGAACTAGTCTAGTGCTACTTTTGAGGCCATTATTTTCTTTTTTATTTTTTGTCTGGATGATATATACATGGATATAAATGGACTATTAATATCCACTACTATTATTGTATTATTATACATTTCTCCCTTTATGTCCATAACGATTTACTTCATACTATTTGCTCCCATGTTTAGTGCAAAAATTATGATTGTTATATCCTCTTCTAGGATTGACCTTTAATCATGATTACATAATACCTTTCTTTGTCTTTGTTTACATTCTTTGTTACAAAGTCTATTTTGTGTGACATAAGTTTTACTACCTAGCTTTGTTTTAATTTTTATTTACATGGAATATTTTTTTCCATTTCTCCACTTTCAGTCTGTATATGTCTTTCAATTTAAGGTTAGTCTCTTATAAGCAACATATAAATGGGACATGTCTTTTAATCTATAGGTACCCTTTGTCTTTTTATTGATTATTTTAATCCATTTACCTTTAAAGTAATTTTATTATGTAGTTAACACATATTATCCATTGAGTTCTGTGTTTTTTTATGGTTCTTTACCATTCATTTCTTCTATTCTTAATCTTTTCCCTTGTAGTTTTCTTTAGTGTTTTATATTGGTTCCTTTCTCTTTATTTTTTGTGTATCTTTTACAGGGTTTTGGTTTGTGGTTATCATAAGGTTTACATATATCATTTTTATCTATAGCAATCTATTTTAAGCTGAGAGGAGTTTAAGTTTGAATAAATTCTAAAATAACTACATTTTACCCCCTTGCATGCTTTATATTTCTAATGTCATATTTTAGATCTTTTTGTTTTGTGTATATTCTAATTATGGTAGTTTGAATTAAGTTGGTACTGACCTATATTTAAATTTTTTGTTTTCTTTTAGAAAGAGAACTATACATTTGAAGTACTTTAACTTTTAGACAGTGTTCTACTATGCCAAAACATCATGTCTACTTACCTGCGACTTTGTTTAAATCTAATTGAAATATTAGGTCACTGATTGATGGGTTCATTGCTGGAAGATTTTCTGCTACATCTGGAAGTTCTGAGGTTGCTTCATTGTTAACTGGAATAATAACAGATTTCCATATTAGTTGCTCTATAATTAACATTTTGTTTGAAATAAATTCCATTTACATTTAATTAATTAGAGATATTTTACCTTTAAAAAAAAACAAAAAAAAAACAAGCATTGCCCTAACCAGTTTGGCTCAGTGGATAGAGTGTCAGCCTGCGGACTCAAAGGTCCCAGGTTCGATTCCGGTCAAGGGCATGTACCTTAGTTGCGGGCACATCCCCAGTAGGGAGTGTGCAGGAGTCAGCTGATCAATGTTTCTCTCTTGATATTTCTAACTCTCTATCCTTCTCCCTTCCTCTCTGTAAAAAGTCAATGAAATATATTTTAAAAACACACACAAAAAAACAAGCATTTTTATCTATTCACTCTCTCATGGTACTTGCCAAGTTTATGAACCTGGGGTTGTAAACTACATAGATGGTAGCAGAGTCTCATTTAGATAGGAAACTTTGCTTAAAATTAAAAAATGGAATGTACTTGTGGCTTAGAGAGTGAATAGGATTTTTATAGATAGAACAAAGTATGTTATGGGAGGTTGGAAGGTTAAATGGGTAAAAATAAAACTGAAATTTGTACAGTAACAAAACAAACATTACTCAATTATTAATTGGAGTAATTTTTGAAGGTTTTGTTGGCTTCTAAATTTGAAATGAATGACATGCATAAACAAATCTGAGAATGTTTTAAAAAATACTTATCTATTAAATTGATTGTGTTGACATTGGTCAATATAAACATATCAGTTTTAGGTGTGGGTTTCTGTGTTATAAGATCTGTATATTTTAATTATTTTAATGGAAGATCATGTCTTCTCTTTCTCTCTCCCTGTCTCCAATACAGACAGGCACAAATGCACATACACACACATACTCAGCTATACATACATATACACACTGTTTTTACCTTCAGCTTTAGGCAGCAGGATGAGACATAATTATGTTGATACACTGCCACAATAAATGAATTTCTAGATCATAACTGTATCAAAAGATTCAGGAAACTCAATTAGAGTTATTGTTTTCCCTCAGGCAGGCCCTTATGGCATTCTCAGGGTCACAGAATCAATGGGGACTAAGGGATGAGCCATGGATGCCTTTCAGATAAAATGGACAATGGACCATATCTATGTGACTCCTCCTATCTTTCTGAATTGCAGGAAAGATCTTCTGTTGTCATCTGTTTTATTTATTTTGATTGTTGAAAGTATTACAAATGTCTTCCATATCCCCCCACTTTGCCCATTTCCACCTTGCTCCCACCCTACCCAGTCGTTCACTTTAACTTTTCATTATTTAACGTTTATTTTAAACTTTTAAAATTAAATTTGAATGACAAATGTTAATAAGATTACATAGGTTTCAAGTACAGAATTCTATGATACAACATCTGTGTATTGCATTGTGTGCCCACCACCCAAAATCAAATATTTTGTCACCATATATTTACCCTCTTTACCTTTCATCATCTACCAATCCCATTCCCTCTTATAACCACCATACTGTTGTCTGTGTTTATGAGTTTTTGTGTGTTTTTTTGCTTGTTCATTTGCTGCTTTTAGTTTTATTTAACCTTATTTTCAATCTAACATGCTATAATTTCAATTTAATACAAATGTATAATAATTTCAAGCTTACTAGTTACTATATGCTAGATAATATACTAAGGGCTTTTCAAATATTAACTCGCTTAACCCTCATAAAAATTCTAGAAAGCATTTTATTCCCATTTAACATATGAGGGAAATAAAGCTCATAGAGATGTTGAATATTTTAAAAGTTCATATAGTTTTTAATCCACTCATCTACGGATGGACACTTGGGCTGTTACCATTTACAATTGAATTTTGTATTTTAAATTCCAAAACCTATTCTTAAGCTAGTAAACTCAAGATCTACTGGGACTAATCATGTAATGTGAGTGAAATAAACATGGCAGTATTTAGAGTGGCATGAGTAGCAGAAGTGAAATTGAGAGTACATATTTTATATAAAGATATTACTATCTGATTATTACAAGTGCAGGCCTGATATTCCTGACTCACCTAAATTCTCAAGAGAAATTAGAAATGTAGATATTTACAAGGAATTCCAAGACTTTTAAATATTTGCAAGTAATTTAAAAGTTTTAAGAATATTTGTAGGGACAGCGACCATGCCATCTTGGGAAACAGAGCTGCTTGAGGAAAGGATCCTGGCCTCAGCACCACCCAGTCTGATCTCAGACGCATACCAGGACCCTGCAGCCACTGGGGACAGAGACCTGTGACCACAGCTACAGACCTGCGAACACCAAAAGTTCAGAAATCCCCGCAGCAGATACGTGAGTAACAGAGCCCATCCCCCTCCCTGCAGGCTCGCGGGCAGCACCATAGTAACTGATAGACCCACCCCTTGCCTGGGCCTCAGTGCTGCTACAGGAGCTTTAGCCTGGAAGTATAGGAGCACCTTGGAACTGGTCCCGTGTAGAGCCCTGCTTCAGGAGCCCTAGGCTGGGAGCAAATGCAGGAACACCAGGAACTGATCCTGTGCGCACTGCCAGCTTCAAGAGCCCTGGGCTGGGAGCAATCCCTCGAACACCAGGAATTTGTCCCATGTAGCACAGGCCCAGGGACCCTGATTCTCTGGGCAGGAGGCAGCAACAAGCACCAGTGACTTGACTGTGTTTCTTATCACCTGCGCCTGAGATCCCTGATTCCCTGTGCATTCATACTAAGAGCCAGTGACTCCAATTCTTGGTGCAAGGGCACACAGGGACCCTGATTCTCAGTGTGAGGTTGCACGAAGCAACAGAGACTCTGATACTGGATTCTTGGGGAACTCTGACTCCTGGCGCACGCTAAGGGGCACTGATTTTCAACATGCTACAGGGGGGTCTCTGTTTTAGCAAAATGCAGGCAGGGTCCCTGATTCTAAGGGCATGCATGAGGCCACATTGAGCACTGGGAACACTGACTCTGAGCGAGCCTGGTTCCCACCAACCCACAACAACAACCCATCTTAGTGTCAGAGCTCTTCAGTGACACTAGGGTTGTGTGAGGATCCCATTGCACATGGCCCAGGCCCATGCAACTCAACGTTTGAGCCATAGGAAGATAATCAGAATGAAGAGACAGAACAACACCCAGAGGAAAGACAATGAGGAGTCACCAAGAAAGGAAATTAATGAAATTGAAACATGCAACATGACAGAAAAAGAATTCAGAATAATGGTTGTACAATTCATTCACCACATGGATAAGAAAATCAACAACCTATGCAAGAATCAGGAAGACATGAAAAGTGATATACTTACAATCAAAAACACCATGGAAAGTTTCAACAGCAGACTAGAAGAAGCAGAGGACCAAATTAGTGAGTTAGAAGATAAGGCAGAGAAACAAGCTCAATCTGAACAGCTACTGGAGAAAAAAATTAAAAAGCAGGAGGAGAGCCTAAGGGAGCTTTGAGACAACATTAAACAAAGTAACATATGCATAATAGGGCTGCAAGAAGGACAAGAGGAACAGCAAGGATTAGAAAATCTATTTGAAGAAATAATGACAGAAACCTTCCCAGATATGGGGAAGAAAAAAGTTACACAAGTACAGAGAGTCCCAAGCAAGATGAACCCCAAAAGACCCACACCAAGACACGTCATAATAACAATGGCAAATGTACAAAACAAAGAGAGAATCTTAAAGGCTGCAATAGAGAAAAAGAGAGTTACCTACAAAGGATCCCCCATCAGATTATCAAATGATTTCTCAACAGAAACACATCAAGCTAGAAGGGAATGGAAGGAGGTATACAAAGTGTTGCAAAGCAAAGGACTGAATCCAAGAATACTCTATCCAGCAAGACTATCAATCAAAACTGAAGGGGAAATCAGGAGCTTTGCAGACAAAAAAAGGCTAAGGGAGTTTATCACTACCAAGCCTACACTGCAAGAAATGCTAAAAGGAATGCTGTAAAAAGAAGAAATATAAAGATAAGAAAGAACACAGGCACGAAAATAGAAATGAATCCAAACACGTACCTTTCAGTAATAACTTTAAACGTAAATGGACTAAAAGCTCCAATCAAAAGACATCAAGTGACTGAATGGATAAAAAGACATGACCCATATATATGTTGTCTACAAGAAAACCATCTCAGAAAAAGGGACTCACACAGACTGAAAGTGACGGGATGGAAAAATATCTTTCAGGCAAATGGAAATGAAAAAAAAGCTGGGGTAGCAATACTTATATCTGACAAAATAGACCTCAAAGTGAGGGCCATAACAAGAGTTAAGGAAGGCCACTTCATAATATTAAAGGGATCGATACAACAAGAGGATATAACCCTTATAAACATATATGCACCCAATGGAGGGGCACCCAAATACAAAAAAAAACTCCTGGAAAATAACAAGGTAGAGATCAACAACAACACAATCATAGTAGGGGACTTAAACACACCACTGACATCACTGGATAAATCCTCTAGACAAAAAATCAGCAAAGAAACAGCAATCCTAAATGACTCACTAGATCAGATGGACTTAATTAATATCTTCAGGACATTTCACCCCAAAGCCACAGAAGATACGTTCTTCTCAAGTGCACATGGGACATCTTCAAAAATAGAACACATACTGGGTCACAAGCAAAGTCTCCCCAAATACAGGAAGATTGAAATCATACCAAGCATCTTCTCAGATCACAAGGGCATAATCTACACTAATAAAAGAGAAACATGGTAATTGGCGTATGGCCGCTACCCTTCCCATTGGCTAATCAGGGCAATATGCAAATTAACTGTCAGCTAACATGGCAGCCGGCAGCCAGGCAGCTTGAAACTAACATGAGGCTTGCTTGCTTCAATGACGGAGGACTCCAACGTTCCCGCTTGCCGCTGCAGAGCTCTGAGCCTACAGTTTCAAACATTGTAACAAATACAGATGCTAAACAAAACTCCAGAAACCAGATTTCAGCCTGTTGGGATCTCAGAGCTAGAGTTGATACAGAGTTTCAAGAACCAAATCAAACCAGATACCTGCTTTCAGGAGCGGAGGCCTAAGAGCTGGAGCCTCAGAGCTAAAGCTGGCCCAGAATAAAAAAAAAAAAAAGGTGCAGTTGGGAGCTTCAGTCCCAGCCTGAAAACAGCCCTCAGCCCCTCACCCAGACTGGCCAGGCACCCCAGTGGGGACTCCCACCCTGAAGGGTGTGTGACCAGCTGCAAACAGCCATCATCCCCTCATCCAGGCTGGCCAGGCACCCCAGTGGGGACCCCCACCCTGATCCAGGACACCCTTCAGGGCAAACCAGCCAGCCACCACCCGTGCACCAGGCCTCTATTCTATATAGTAAAAGGGTAATATGCCTCCCAGCACTGGGATCAGCAGAGCCACTAGGCCTCCCAGCACCGGGATCAGCGTGCCAGGGGGCAGCGCCCAAACCCATTGATCGCCCTGCGATGCTGTGTGTGACAGGAGGTGGGGCCACAACCTCCTTATCCGCCCTGCTCCATTCGTGACAGGAGAAGTCGCCCCAACCCCCTGATTGGCCCTGCTCTGTGGGTGATAGAGGGAGGCACCCCAACCCCCCCCCCCCACGGGCCCTGCTCTGTGTGTGATGGGGTAGAGCCATAACCTCCCCATCGGCCCTGCCCTGAGTGTGACAGTGGCGGCACCCCAACCCCCTGATCGGTCCTGCTCTGTGGGTGATAGAAGGCAGTGCCCCAATCCCCTGATCCGCCCTGCTCTGTGTGTGACAGGGGGGAGCTCCCCAACCCCCTGATGGGCCCTGCTCTGTGCATGACAGGGGGGAGCTCCCCAACCCCCTGATGGGCTCTGCTCTGTGCGTGACAGGGGGCAGCGCCCCAACTCCCCTATAGGCCCTACTCTGTGAGTGACAGGGGGGAGCTCCCCAACCCCCTGATGGGCCCTGCTCTGTGCCTGACAGGGGGGAGCTCCCCAACCCACTGATGGGCTCTGCTCTATGCGTGACAGGGGGTGGTGCCACAACCTCCCCATCGACTCTGCCTTGAGTGTGACAGGGGGTGGGGCCCGAACCCCCCCAATCAGCCCTACCCTGAGTGTGACTGAGGGTGGCATCGCAACCTCCCGATCCACCCTGCTATGTGCATGACAGGGGGCGGCGCCCCAACTCTCCAATTGGCCCTGCTCTGAGCCCAACCAGGGGCTGCACCCTGAGATTGGGCCTGCCCTCTGCCACCCGGGAGCAGGCCTAAGCCAGAAAGTCGTTATCTCCCAAGGGGTCCCAGACTGCGAGAGGGTACAGGCCTGGCTGAGGGACTCCTCTTCCCCCCCGAGCGCACAAATTTTTGTACACCGGGCCTCTAGTATTAGAAATAAACCACAATAAAAACAATCCGAAAAAATCAAACACTTGGAAGCTGAATAGCATGTTCCTAAATAATGATTGGGTTACCAGTGAGATCAAAGTAGAAATTAAAAACACCCTGGAAACTAATGACAATAACAGTACAACAACCCCAAATCTATGGGACACAATGAAAGCAGTCCTGAGAGGGAAGTTTATAGCACTACAGGCCTACTTCAAAAAATAAGAAAAAATGATAGTAAATCATTTAACTCTACAACTCTAAGAATTAGAAAGAGAACGAGATAAAAAGCCCAGAGTGAGCAGAAGAAAGGAGCATAAGATCAGAGCAGAAATAAATGACATAGAGACCAAAACAATAATACAAAAGATCAATGGAACCAAGAGCTGGTTCTTTGAAAGGATAAAGAAGATTGATGGCCGAAACCGGTTTGGCTCAGTGGATAGAGCGTCGGCCTGCGGACTGAAAGGTCCCAGGTTTGATTCCGGTCAAGGGCATGTACGTTGGTTGCAGGCACATCCCCAGTGGGAGATGTGCAGGAGGCAGCTGATCAATGTTTCTCTCTCATCGATATTTCTTACTCTCTATCTCTCTCCCTTCCTCTCTGTAAAAAATCAATAAAATATATTTTTTTAAAAAAAGAAGATTGATGACCCTCTAGCCAGGCTCACCAAGAAGCAAAGAGAGAGGACTCAAAGAAAATCAGAAATTAAAGAGGCGAAATAACAACAGACCCCTCAGAAATTCAAAGAATTGTTAAAAAATACTATGAAAAACTCTAACAAACTAGACAACCTGGAGGAAATGGACATATTCCTAGAAAAATACAACATTCCAAAACTCAATCAGGAAGAATCTAAAAATCTCAACAGGCCAATAACGATGGAAGAAATTGAAGCAGTCATCAAAAAGCTCCCAGCAAACAAAAGCCCGGGGCCAGACGGCTTCACAGGGGTGTTTTACCAAACATTCAAGGAAGAACTAAAACCTATCCTCCTCAGACTATTCCAAAAAAATTCAAGAAGAAGGAATACTTCCCAGCTCATTCCATGAAGCCAGCATCACCCTAATACCAAAACCAGATAGAGACAACACAATGAAAGAGAATTATAGGCTAATATCCCTCATGAACATAGATTCCAAAATCCTCAACAAAATTCTAGCAAAACTGATCCAGCAATACATCAGAAAGATCATACACCACGGCCAAGTAGGATTCATCCCAGGGATGCAAGGATGATACAATATCCTCAAATCAATAAACATGATTCATCACATAAACATATTGAGAGATAAAAACCACATAGTCATATCAATTGATGCAGAAAAAGCTTTCAACAAAATTCAACACCTTTTCTTGAAAAAAACTCTCAGCAAGGTAGGAATAGAAGGATCATACCTCAACATAATAAAAGCCATATATGACAAACCCACAGCCAACATCATAATCAATGGGCAAAAACTAAAACCATTTCCCCTGAGAACAGGAACAAGACAGGGATGCCCCCTCTCACCACTCCTGTTCTACGTAGTACTGGAAGTACTAGCCTTTGTGATCAGACAAGAAGAAGAAATAAAAGGCATCCAAATTCGAAAAGAAGAAGTAAAACTGTCCTTATTTGCAGATGACATGATACTGTACATAGAAAACCCTAAAGACTCCATCAAAAAATTATTAGACTTAATAAATGAATTCAGCACTGTAGCAGGATACAAAATTAATGCCAAGAAATATAAGGCATTTCTTTACACCAATAGTGAACTTACAGAAATTGAGACTAAAAAAGCAATCCCATTTACCATCATACCAAAAAAATTAAGGTACCTAGGAATAAACTTAACTAAGGAGGTAAAAGACTTATATGTGAAAAAATACAGGACACTGAAAAAAGAGATAGAGGAAGACATAAACAGATGGAAGAACATACCATGTTCATGGATTGGTAGAATCAACATCAAAATGTCCATACTACCCAAAGCAATCTACAGATTCAATGCAATCCCCATTAAATTACCAACAGCATATTTCACAGATCTAGAATGAACGTTCCAAAAATTCATCTGGAATAAAAGAAGCCCTCGAATAGCTGCAGCAATCCTGAGAAAGAAGAACAAAGTAGGTGGGATCTCAATACCAGATATCAAACTGTATTACAAAGCCACTCTTCTTAAAACAGCTTGGTACTGGCACAAGAACAGACATATAGATCAATGTAATAGAATAGAGATCCCAGAAATTGACCCAAAGCACTATGCCCAGTTAATATTCGACAAAGGAGGCAAGAGCATACAATGGAGTCAAGACAGTCTCTTCAATAAATGATGTTGGGAAAATTGGACAGACACATGCAAAAAGATGAAACTAGACCACCAATTTACACCATACACAAAAACAAAGTCAAAATGAATAAAGACGGGAAACCATAAAAATACTAGAGGAATCCTTTGGCAGTGAAATTGCAAACATATGTCAAAGGAATTTCTTCTCTGATAATGCTCCTAGGGCAATGGAAACTAAAGAGAAAATAAACAAATGGGACTACATTAAAATAAAAAGCTTTTGCACAGCAAAGGAAACCATCAACAAAACAACAAGAAGACCCACTGCATGGGAGAACATATTTGCCAATGATATCATGGATAAGGGTTTAATCTCCAACATTTACAAGAAACTCATGAAACTTAATACTAGGAAGATAAACAATCCAATCAAAAAATGGGCAATGGATCTTGATAGACACTTTTCAAAAGAGGACATACAGAGGGCTGAAAGACATATGAAAACATGCTCAAAGTCACTAATTATACAAGGGATGCAAATCAAAACAACAATTCCTATCACCTCACACCTGTCAGAATGGCTATCATCAACAAATCAACAAACAACAAGTGCTGGAGAGGATGTCGAGAAAAAGGAACCATTCTGCACTGCTGGTGGGAATGCAGACTGGTGCAGCCACTATGGAGAACCGTATGGAGCTTCCTCAAAAAAGTACAAATGAAACTCCCATTTGACCCAGTGATCCCACTTCTAGGAATATATGCCAAGAAGCCAGAAACACCAATCAGAAAGGATATATGCACCCATGTGTTCATAACAGCACAACTCACCATAGCTAATATTTGGAAACAGCCTAAGTGCCCATCAGCAGATGAGTGGATTAAAAAACTGTGGTACATCTACACAATGGAATACTACGCTGCGGTAAAAAAGAAGGAACTCTTGCTTTTTGCAACAGCTTAGGTGGAACTGGAAAGCTTTATGCTAAGTGAAATAAGCCAGTCAGAGAAAGATAAATACCACATGATCTCACTCATTTGTGGAATATAGAGAACAACATAGACTGATGAACAGGGACAGATCCAAAGACAGAGAAACAGTAATCAGACTATTAAATCCCAGAGCGAAAGTAGGGGAGGGTGGGGTTAAGGAGAAGAGATCAACCAAAGGACTTGTATGCATGCATATAATCCAAACCAATGGACATGGACAACAGGGGGATGAGAGCATGAGTGTGGGGGGCGGAAGTTGGGGGTTAATGGGGGGAATACGGACACATTTGTAATTCCTTAACTAATAAAAAATTTAAAGATAAAAAAGAAGAATATTTGTAGGATAAAACAAATTATCATCTGTTGTCACTTAAGCATTACCTAACTTTAGAAAATGATTAACTCTATTTAACACATATGTGGGATTTCAAAAGCAATTACTAGATTATATTTCTTTGCAAAGCATCATCATTCATCCACCAATAAATATATCTATTTCCTAGAAACAGAAAAATAATTTTTTAAGTCTGGATGGAATTGTTACTTTCAAAAGAAAATAACAATAAACAAAATATGTCAGAGAAAATTAAAAGTATAATTAAAAATTTCACCTTTTATCCCCTGTATGCCCTTTACCATCTCCACCCATGTCCTCCACCTCTGCAATAATTACATCGTTGTTCATGTCTAGGAGTACTCTCTCCTTTTTTTTGCTCAATCCCTCCACTCCGCAATACCCACCTCTTTGGAGCTGTCTATGTGTTTTCTATCTATGAGTCTGCCTCTATTTTGCTGTTTAGTTCAGTTTTCTCATTAAATTCTATATATGAGTGAAATCATATGGTACTAATCTTTCTTTGACTGGCTTATATCACTTAGCATGATGTTCTCCATCTATGCCATCCCAAAGTGTAAATTTTTTTCTTCCTTTTTACAGCAGAGTAGTATTCCATTGTGTAAATGTAGCACCGTTTTTTAATCCACTCATCTACTGATGGACACTTGGACTGTTTCCATTTACAATACATTTGGCTATTGTAAATATCACTGCAATGAAATTAGGGGAATATATATAATTTCAAAGTAGTGTTTCAAGTATCTTGGGATAAAGTCCCAGAAGAGGAGTCACTGGGTCATAAAGCAACGGAAATAATAAAAGTAAAGTAAATTAAAAATAAATAAAGAGTTAATATGTAGTGTTGGCTTCGGCAGCACATATACTAAATTGGAACGATACAGAGAAGAGAGATTTGCATGGCCCCTGCGTAAGGTTGTCCAGCAAATCCTATGACGCTTTCCATTAAAAAAAAAAAAAGTTAATATGTAAAAATTTTTAATTCAATTTATTTAATAACATTTTCAAAAGTGCCAGGCCCAGATATTTTTTGTAATTGTAATATTTCTTAATTCCTTTTTTAAAAATCTCCACCTGATGATATTTTTTCCATTGATTTTTTGTTAGTTTGTTTTTTAGAGAGAGTGGAAGAGAGGGAAGAGAAGGAGAGACAAACATCAACCTGAGAGAAACACATCAATTGGTTTCCTCCTGCACACAAGCCTCCGACAGGGGCAGGGATTAAACCTGCAACTGAGGTACTCGCCCTTGACCAGGAATTGAATCCAAGACCCTTTGGTCCTTGGACTGACACTCTAACCACTGAGTGAACTGGCCAGGGCTATAATTCCTAGACAATTAAATCCCATGCTATAACACATAAGAGGGAATTTTTTCATTTATTTTATAAAGCCAAAATAGTCATTACAAAGATATTGACATTGATAGAGACATATATGGTATAACTGACAGGTAAAAAAGTACTTCAAATAGAAATATAATAGAATTGCAAACATGGTGGCAGGCAGGTCTGGAGTGAGGGTGAGTGTGTGAATGTGTGAGAGGGAGAGAATGAGTGTTGGAGGGCATCTGTTTGTGGAGGGGAGGTTAGGGTGGCCATTTGGGTGCTCCAGGTGGAGGAACCACCACTGCAGCATGCTGCTCTCCCGGGCACTTCTCTCCACTACAGGAGAGAGTGCATCATTTTGAGGGAGCCTCAGGGTGTTCCATGGGGGAAACTGTGGGGAGTGATCCTGCCCTTAAACCACAGACAGATGCTCACAGCCCCACTTCTGAGACCTAAAGTCCCTGGGCACACAAACCAGTCATACCAGCTTAACTAGCCTGAACTGTGCACCTTGGAGGACCGACTGGCTGATTCAACCTGCAGTGTGCGGGGCTTGCATCGTTATATTAGCAAATGGTGAACCTGACCTGACTCCTTCTTGGCAGTGGAGGGCCCAGCTTGCCCCAACACCTCAGTGAGCAGAGCCAGCAACCAGCTGTCCCCAACTCCTCTACAGGGGAGAGACAGACTACCCCACCTCATCAGCAGCAGAGTGCTCAGTTTGCCTCAACCCCTCAGTGAGCAGAGCAACCAGCCCACACTGCCATAGAGGTGAGAGGGGCACCCACCCTTCCCCCTGAACCAGTGCCCAGATTCCTCCCTCCCAGATTCCTGGCCCACCCCACCACCCTGCCAAGAGCCCAGCCTGGACACAAGGACCTGCTGCCCAGAACTAGCACTCCCCACCTGTTGCTCCTGGACAACTGGCTCCACTACATTGGCATGGTGCGCCCAGCCCTGATACCATGACACAAGGCCCCCAGATGCACGTACCTGTCATTGTGACCCACTGTGTCTTACCTAGAGCCTATGGTCAAACAGCCTCATGGCCTGACACTGCCTGGTATACGTGACCTGACCCCTCCTATTCAACATACAGACATGACACAGAGACCTGAGGTGCCTAACCCAGTGCCACCAGAAGATCAGATGCACCATTGCAAACAGGTGTGACTAGTCACTTCTGAATACACAGACCTGCTGCCTCACCTGGCTCCCCAGACTACCAAACTGTGCAAATGGGAAGACAAAAAGTCAACCACCAAATAAAAGAAAAAGGAGGAATCTCCAGTAAAGGAACTCAATGAAATGGAGGCAAGCAATTTATCGTTTAAAAAAGTCAAAGTAATGTATATAAGGATCCTCAACATCTGAGTGAGAATTATAAGAAACTTAATGAAAATTATAATAACAGACTAGAAGAAGCTGAGGACTGAATCAGTTAGTTAAAATACAAGGTAGGATAAAAAACCCAGTGAGAGAAGCAACTGGGGGGAAAAATGTTAAAAAGCAAGAGGATAGTTTAAGGGAGTTTTGGGACAACATGAAATGAAACAATATCTGAATAATAGGGGTGTCAGAAGGAGAAGAAGCTGAGCAAGAAATAGAGAACCTGTTTGCATAAATAATGACAGAAAACTTCCCTGATCTGGTGAGGAAAAAATTCCAAGAAACACTGCCAGGGTCCAGCCCCAGCAGGCCAGGGGTTCCCAAAGGTGTGGATGGAGTCAGTGAAGAATGATCTACGTGGAGACTGTTCAGATGATCAGCATAGCTCTCTTTATTCTCTGTGGATCTTCCCTGTGCCTGGCTGAGGCCACATAGAGAGAGATCCAGAGGCAAGCCAAGCCTTTATTTTATAGTCAGAGGTAAACAAGGAAGTGGTCACCATAGTTACACTGTTCTTGTGAGTTTCACTTGTTTTGCTGCACCTCCCTCAGCCCATTAGCTTCCCAGATAAGATCTAAGGAGCTTCATAAGGCCAAGCCTAATTATGCTAAGAGGACTATGCCCTCTAAGCTGGGACTTGTTTGTGACTTTTCCAACAGGTCAGTCAGAGGCTTAACCCTATAACAGCACCCCACAAAACACAGAGAGTCCCAATCAAGATGAACCCAAAAAGACACGTCATAATTAAAATGGCAAATGTTAAAGAGAAAAAAAGAATCTTAAAGGCTGCAAGAGAGAGACAGAAAGTTACCTACAATGGAACTGCCATTAGACTATTAGCTGATTTCTCAATAGAAACACTTCAGGCCAAAGAGAATGGAATGAAGTATACAAAGTGATGAAAAGCAAGGAACTGAATTCAAGAATGCTTTATCCAGGAAGGCTATCAAAAAATTTGAAGGTAAAATTAGGACCATTAAGATTAAAAAAAAAAAATGGCTAAAGAAGTTTATTATCACCAGACCAAAAATGCAAGAAATGCTAAAGGGAGTGTTATAAGAAGAAATAGAAAGAAAGGGAGGAACCCAGGTAACTATAATAATAAAAGAGTAATATGCTAATTAGACTGGACAGCTGAACGACCTTCCAAACATCATTCCAGACAAAGCCGTAATGGCGGGGACCAAGGCAGAGGTGGTTAGAGGCGATCAGGCAGGCTGGCAGAGGTGGTTAGGGGCAATCAGGAAGGCAGGCAGAGGCGCTTAGGGGTGATAAGGCAGGCAGGCAGAGGGGTTAGGGGTAATCAGACAGGCAGAGTGGTTAGGGGTGATGAGGCAGGCAGGCAGAGTGGTTAGGGGCAATCAGGCAAGTAGGCAGGCGAGTGCTTAGCAGCCGTAGGCAAACTACGGCCCACGGGCCGGATCCAGCCCGTTTGAAATGAATAAAACTAAAAAAAAAAAAAGACCGTACCCTTTTATGTAATGATGTTTACTTTGAATTTATATTAGTTCACACAAACACTCCATCCATGCTTTTGTTCCGGCCCTCCGGTCCAGTTTAAGAACCCATTGTGGCCCTCGAGTCAAAAAGTTTGCCCACCCCTAGGTTAGGAATTGCTGCTGATCAAGTGGGGTAGTCTGTCTCTCCCCTGTAGAGGAGTTGGGGACAGGTCATATTCCCCATTAATTGCAGTCCTGGATTGCAAGAGGGATGTCTGACTGCCATTTTAAACTGGCAATTGGACATCCCCCGAGGGGTCCCGATTGTGAGACGGTGCAGGCCGGGCTGAGGGACCCCCTCCCCATGCAAGAATTTCATGCACCACTCCTCTAGTAAAGAATAAAATTGGCAATAAATAAGTACCTATAAATGATAACCTTAAAGGTAAATGGAATAAATGCTCCAATCATAAGACATAGGGTAGCTGAATGGGCAAGAAAACATGATATATATACACTAGAGGCCTGGTGCACAAATTTGTGCACAGTTGGGCAGGTGGGGTCCCTCGGGGTGTCCTGTAGAGATTGGCCCCCAGCTCATACACCCAGCCTCACAGCCCCAGCTCATGCCCCCAGCCTATATCCCCGCAGCCCCACCTGGCACCCCACCTAGGCCTGGTGCCACCTCTTCACCTGCTCCACCATCCCGCCTGTGGAGTGATTGATTGGGGCCAGGACCCCTGCCAAGCTCCCTCAGTGACTGGAGTCATATGGCAGGCCTACCCCCCAATGCCACCACCGGTCACCATCTGCAGGGCCCCACCTCCAGCCGCCACCTCTGGCTGCTGTCTGTGGGGCAATCAGGCCCTCGCTTGCACTGGACTTGGCATGGCACTGCCCGCTAACCTGTTCCACCATCCCTCCACAGTCCTGCTCTCATTGGGGGCCAATTGGGGCCAGAAGTGCCTCCACTGCCACCCACTGCCAGCTCCATGTTGCCAACGCCTGCTGAGGGCCATTAGTAAACACTCGGTTTAATTGCGTCAGCTGAAACTCAGAATGAAGGCAAAGCCACGCCTTAAGGGTGGACCCAGTCAAGAGATTGGACACCACTCAGTCTGACTTTCCCACCCAGTGTTAAGAGGATGGATCTCATGATGTCGCCAGGAATTCAAGGCCCACCCAGATGTGATGTAACTTCCTGTAATTCGAGTATATAATAAACTGCTTCCGGTGCTGGCTCTCTCTCTGTCCCTCCATGAGAGGGCAGATGCCACACTCAACCCAAACTTTTAATCTAATTTTGTGTCTGTCCAATTAATTTTTCATTAATCCCAAAAGCACCTCCTAATTTATACAAACTGGTTCACATCTCTCTCTCTCAATGGACGGTCTGGGGAAAATGGCGCCTAGCCACGATTCCCAGATGGAAAGAGGTGTCTTTTAGTGAGGGGCGGCCTGGCGGGGGCGGGGGAGTTGGGACTCCTGCCCTGAGCGGCTTGAATTTCAGCAGCTTTTTCCCAAAGAGAAATGGAGATGTCTTTTTGAAATCCCGCCTGGGCCACACTGCCGAGGCCGGTGGCTAGGAGGCAATGGAGGAGAATTTGCATTTTAAATCTCTGGTTTGCGGTCCCACAGCTATGGGGTGTTTCTTGGGGATGCAGGCATTGGTCTAAATTTCCCTTATAGAGTATCTACAGTATAAGTTTGAGTTTGTTCATTTAAAATGTACTGTCACTATTATGTCTGAATTTTTTGTCTTGCCGAAAAAAAGGAGTTTAGGATTAAAGTTAAAATTTAAGGAGTTATATAATCCTAGTGCATTTTCAAGCTAAATCTAGTTAGAAATGAGGATTAATTCTGTAATTTAACCAAGTGTAATGATAAGCAAGTTATCCTTTTTAAACAAAGAAAGACATCTTTTGATTTTCCCACCTGGGGCTGCCAGCTGCCATTTTGGGCCACATGGCCGCCATCTCAAATAGCAAAGGCCCACCCCTCCCTCTGAATTAGCCAATCACAAAAGGAATGTCTTCTTACTGAGGCAGAATAGAATTTCAGGGGTGGAGTTAAAGCTGAGTTTTGCGAGGGAAACACCGATGGGAGAGAAGTATGCTTGCCTGGCAAATTTACTTACTATATTTCTTCTATGAAGATACTTATTCTGATTGCTTAATAAATTATCCTTATAATATAATCCAGGTCTCATATAATTTCAGTTATATGACAGACCAATGTTTTAAGCAGTTGACTTTTATAGAAGCTGACAATAGAAGTTCAAATTTTTAAAGGGCTTGTAAATAAGATCATTCTTTAAAGGTAAAGGGTAAACTGAACAATATTATTCAGGCATTAATTCTAATTATTAATAGCAGTCTCCATAAATATTAAAGGAAAGTTATTTTATGTGATTCACATAAACTAAATAATATTATATGTCTTAAATTCTCTGAAGGTGACCACAGCTATGCAATGAGAAAATGGGCGAGCAGTAAGCCTGTTTCTCTCACCAGTTTTTTCTGACATTCGTGGTATATCATATGAAAAGTCAATGATCAGATTAAAAGTAATTAATTCTATGGTCAAGACCAAATCCTTTAATGTTAAGAACTGTTTTAAGTTTTTAATAATTCTTTAAATTGGATATATATTTGACAGTTGTTCCTAATGTAATACTTCAAGAATATAACTGAAGGACAGATTTTGTGCACCTCAAAGGGCCCTGAGGTAGTGCAAAAGGATTTATTCCTTCTCCCAAAAAAGAAATAACTAAATTAGACCAATACAATATACTTGAGATTGCATGAGGAAATTTCGCCAAATAAATAAAGGAGAAATTAATAGCAATGTTCTATTTAAATATATATGCTTTGAATGTCATGAAAAGTTATTAGTAAGTGTATGCACAGACCCACAAAGTCATTTTTCTAATTTCTTGACTCACATGTAACAGCAGTTTACAAATTATCTAAAAAAATATAAATGTCAAGGGGTTTGAAGTCATCTAGAAAACCCTGCCTTCCTTAAACCAGGGATAATTAGAGGTTAATGATTTATATTTTCCCTCCCTAAACAAAAGTTAAATAGCTTATGTCAAAGTACTTAAAGGGACTGAGAGTAGTAATCCAATTAAGGTTATTTACTATCCATAACTTAGGACAAGTAAAATTAAAATAATAAGCTTTATTTCAAATTAATTTAAAGTGGCTAATTGAAATGAATGTATATTCAAGAAAATTTAATTGTACTGTACAGGAAACTGTTCCTGAAGTATTAATTAAAATTTTTATTGATGGTTCAAAAATTGCTTAACATACTATAAATCCAAAGCAGTCATATCTCTATACAAGAAATTAAATATAAAGTTATCAAGACTGCACTAAAATTTTTTCAAAAGCCTCTTTATATTATTTTAATACAATATAGGGGAATAATAGAATGATTTCCTGTAAGAATATTACATTAAGCCTAAATTATTTTAAAATTGTTACTTTATAATTGATTTTCACTTGTAATGCCTATGGCAGGACACCTGTGAAAGTGCACTGGTGTCAAAGTGGGCCAAAAGGAAAATGGTCTGGTTAAATAAAGGGATCTCAAATCTAATTTATAAAAACTTCCCTCTTAACATTTGGTCAAGGGTATCCTATCTAATAATAGACAAACATGGTAATTGACCGTACCTTTGCTATGCCTCCCATTGACTAATTTGCATACTCTCACAATCATGGACCACTGGCTCCTAATCACTCACCTGCCTGCCTGCCTGGTCACCCCTAACTGGCCCTCCCTGCTGGCCTGATCATCCCTAACTGTCCCCCACTGCAAGCTAGGTTGCCCACAACTGCAGCCTCCCTGCCGGCCTGGTCACTCCTAACTGCCCCCCCCACCAGACTGGTCAACTCTTACTGGCCCCCCTGCCAGCCTAATCACCCCCAACTGGCCCCCTGCTGGCCTAGTCGCCCCCAATTGCATCTCCCACAGGCCTGGTTGCCCCACTCAGCCTGCTGGTTAGTCGTTTGGTCATCCCTCACTAACCCCCTTGCCAGCCTGGTTGCAGGCAGCCATCTTGTGAGGGCATGAGGGTTAATTTTCATATTACCTCTTTATTATATAGGATTCCATTACTACAGTGAATAGGAGTGAAGAGAGTGAGCACCTTGTCTTGTTCCTGATTTTAGAGGAAAAGCTTTTAGCTTTTCACTATTAAATATATCATATGTAGGTTTGTCATATATGGCCTTTGGGATGTTGACATATGACCCTTTTATACCCTATTTGTTGAGAAATTTTTCTCATGAAAGCCTATTGGATTTTGTCAAACACCTTTTCTGTATCTATTGAGAGAATCAATGATTTTTATAGTTCATTTTATTAATGTGGTGTCTCACATTTATTGCTTTGTGAATGTTAAACAATACTTTATATGGTGTATAATTTTTTAATGTTCTGTTAAATTTGGTTTGATAATATTTTGCTGAGGATTTTTACATTTATGTTCAATATACTGGCTTTCATATTTCTTGAAGTGTCATTGTCTAACATTGTTATCAGGGTAATGAGAGTCTCAAAAAATAAGTTTGGGAGTATTGCCTCCTTTATAATTTTTTTGAAAGAGTTTGAAAAGATTGGTATTAATTTTTCTATGAATGTTTGGTAAAATTCACCAGTGAAACCATCTTACCCTAAGCTTTTATTTGGGGGGTACTTTTTTATTACTGTTTCAATCTCTTAAGTCATTACTGGTCTGTTCAGATTTTTTAATTCCTTATGCTTCAGTCTTGGTATGTTTCTAGGGATTTATCCATTTTTCTACATTATCCAATTTGTTCATGTATAATTGTTCATAGTAGTCCCCTCTGATCCTTTGTATTTCTGTGGTGTCAGTTGTAATTTGAGGGAGACCTAATCTTGTGCATGTAGTTTTTCAGCCCCTATTTGTCCACATAAGAATGAGACTTGGGATTAGAACACTTCATTCCAAGAGATAAAAAGCCTACACAGACTGAGCTGGGCTTATCACTTCGTGTGAGAATAGCTTTCCATGTTTCATGAACAATGATTGCTCTCATCTCTGTTTGGAAATTGTAAGTTCTGTAGAACATGGCCAGCTCTATCATTTTATCTCTTGTCCGTGGGTAGGGGACAGGGTCTTCTCACTGTGGCACAAAAGGAATGTGCATAGGCAAATTGTCTTTTATCAACCACTAGTAGAGACCTTCTGACCATCAGGGATGGTAATACTATTAATTTTGTTCTGTTTCTTCTCTATGTAGTGATGTTTCATATAGTGCTTGACTGAATTGTGTTTATTAGTGACTCTGATACTAAGATAAAATGGGCAAGGGTAGAATTCTTTCCTGGGATTAGTAACCATGAATGGTACCCTATTGTCTTGGGGTTGATAACTGGAGCATGGTACTCTGTTATTTTCTTTTTAAGTTATAATTTTGTTAATTTGAATTCTCTCTTTTTTCTTGGTTAGTCTAGCTAAAGGTTTGTCAATTTTGTTTCTTTTCAAAATCAAATTGTTGTTTGATTGTTTTACTTATATTTCCTTTCTAGCCTCTATTTCATTTCTTTCTGCTCTAATTATCATTTCCTTCTTTCTTATTCTCTTGCTCTCTTCTTTTGTATGTTAATGACTCTGTAGTGTTGTGTTTGGATTCCTTTCTTTTAATTTCCTGTATATCTCTTGTAGATTTTTGGTTTGTAATTACCATGTGATTTATATATACCAAGCTATGTTTATAGAAGTCTATTTTAAGTTGGTCACTTATGTTTGAACACATTTCAAAATCAATACCATCTTTACTCACCTCCTTGATGTTTATGTTTTCGTCATTATTTTTTACTTCTTATATATGTGTATTTGTCTGCATTCCTTAATTTCCTGGATTAATTACATGATATTCCTACCTTTGCCTCTTAACCTTTATACTAGCTTTAGTGTTGGCTGCTCCACTGCTCTTATTATGTTTTCATTTGTCAGTGAGAATTTTTCCTTTGTGATATTTTCTTATTTATTTTTATTTCTTGTATCTCTTCTTGTTTCTCCTCTTCCTCATCCTCTTTCTCTTCTCCCTCCTTCTCCTCCTCCTCTTCCTCCTCTTCTTAAAAAAGTCCCTATAACATTTCTTGTAATACTAGTTTGATGTTCATGAACTCCTTCAACTTTTCTTGTCTAGGAAGCCCTTTATTTTTTCTTTGCTTTTAAATAATAGCCTTGCTGATAGAGTAACTTTGGTTGAAGGTCACTGCTTTTAATCATTTTGAATATTTCCTACCAATCCCTTCTGGCCTGCAAAGATTCTGTTGAGAAATCAGCTGATAGTCTTGTGGGGAAGTTCACTTTATTGAACTGTTTCCCTCTTGCTATTTTAAGATTCTCTCTTTGTTTTCAACTGTTGGCATTTTAATTATGATGTGTCTTGGTTTGCACGTCTTTGGATTCATCTTGTTTGGGGCTCTATGCACTTCCTGTATGTGTATGTCTATTTCATTTGCCAGGTTAAGGAAATTTTCAGTCATTATTTCTTCAAATAGGTTTTCAATCCTTTACTTTTGCTGTTCTCCTTCTGGTACCCCTATGATGCAAATATTGTTACCTTGATATTTTCCCAGAAGTTCCTTAAACTATCCTCATTTTTTAAAATTATTTTTTCTTTTCTGATTGAATGCTTTCCATTATCTTGTTTTCCATATAGCTGATTTGTTCTTCTGCTTCATCTTAGCTGCTGTTGATCCCATCTAATGTATTCTTCATTTCAATTATTCTATTCTTTATTTCTGATTGATTCTTTTTTGCTTTTATTTTCTGCCTTATTTTCCTACTCTTTGTGGAATTTCTCACTGAGATTATCTATTTTTTACCTAAGTTTATTGAGCTTCCTTATAACCAGTGTTTTGAACACTAAGTCTTGATTACTTACTTCCATTTACTTTAGGTCTTTTTCTGGAATTTTATCCTGTTCTTTCATTTGGAACATATTTCTTTGTCTCCTCATTTTGACTTCCTTCCTGCATTATTTCCTATATATTAGGTAGATCTGATATGCTCCCAGTCTTGGCAGAGTGGCCTTATGTAGTATGTGTCCTGTGGGTCCCAGAGGTGCAGTTTCCCTGTTCATCTGAGCTGTATTATCCAGGGTGTCCCTTTTATGGGTTTTGTGTGCCCTATTATAGTAGAGCCTTGCTTTTGCCACATCAGTTTACCCTCAAGTTGACTGGTTGATGTAACTACAGTAGACACATTTTTTGGGGGGGAGGGGGGGTGGTCCTGACCATGTGGTTTGGGAGTTGCTTTTGCAGGACTCTGGTACCTGCTGATTCCACACTTTGAGTATGCCATTTGTGGCACAAGTTGGTGGTGCCCTGGTGTGGGTCTGAAGCCAGACAACAGGTGTGTTGGTTCTGAAGCCTCTTGGGAAGGGCAGTAATGCAAGCTAAGTTTAGCCACTGCCTGTGTCCAGCTCAAGGCCACCTGGTAGGAGCTACAAAGTGATCTTCTGTTGGTAGCTTCCTGTGCTTGGCATTGAGAACCTGGGAGTGGTTATGCTATGATCCAAGGCCAGGTGCCACTAGGGCTGGGCTTGGGACAACATATCAAGAGGTATTGGGCATGCCCAGGCCAGCTGCTATTTATTTGGTGTTTCCAAATTTTGAGAAATTTTAGGAAAGTCCACAGCATGGGCTCACCTGACAAGGCATGTGAATTATGTGGGATTAGGTCTCAGAGAATCATTGGGGTAAGGAGTGAGAGTGGTATTAGCTAGGTTGATAGAAACTCAGATTTGGCACCCACTTGCACCTATCAGCTGTGTGGAGAAAGGGTTCAATAAGGAAATGGGGACCTGCTTGCACTTTAGTCCCAGAGAAAACTTCCCCTCCAACCCTTGCTCTGAAGCTAAATAGTTCCTTTCTATATGTCCCTGGTACTATTGAGCTTCTGCCCTTCTCTGGAGCACAGGACAAGTGTTTATGAGTGAGCAAGTCTGTGTACAGGCCCTTTAATCAGAAACCTGAGTCTACAATAGCCCTCTATCTCACTTGGACAGAATTCCCACTGATTTTCACAGCCAGATGTTGTGGGTACTCCTCTTCCCTGCATTGGTGCTCTGGGCTAGGGAGCCTGGTATATGTATGGGACTCCTCACTCCTCAGTGGGGACTTCCTGTCCCTGATATCCCTCCTGATTCTAAACTGCTATTGTGGGAATGTACCTACCTGTTTCACACCTCCAAACATCCTACCACTTTTGAAGTGGATTGTTCTTTATATTCTTAGTTATAGGAGTTTAGGTGATTCTCAAAGGTGGTTGTTGTATAATTTAATTGTAATTTAATATGGTCATGAGAGGCTGCAAGCACAGCATTTACTTAATGCACCATCCTGACCAGTCTTTCCTTTTAATCTATGCATTTTTTTATTTAAATTTCCCTTTTAGAAGTGCTATGTTGCTTTTCATTTTTCACTTATCTCAAGATCCGATTTTAATTTTGATGTGCTCTTTGACATACTGGTTGGTCATAAGTGTTTTGGTTAATTTCCATGTATTTGAATTTTTTCATTTTCTTCCTGTTATTGATTTCAAGTTTCATACCATTCCAGTTATTAAAGATACTTAACACATTGTTTGCGGGTAGTTTTTATCGCGCGCTAACAGGTGGCGCGGGCCATTTTTGCTAATTTTTTGTGCAAATGGCAACGTTCAGTAAAATTACGATAACTTTAGTTTACATATTTATACGTTACCCTCATTGTACCGCTAGTCTATAAAAAACATATTAATACGCGTCCCGTGCTCTACTACACTGATAGAAAGTATAAATACGTAAAACGTGTAAATACATTTCCCCGCATACAATGTGTTAATATGATTTCAATCTTAAAGTCGCTAAGGCTGCCTTTGTAACCCACCATAGGAGCTATCCTGAGAATGTCTTATGTATGCTTGAGAAGAATGTGCATTGTAGTGTTATTGGATGGAATATGCTGTATATGTCCATCAGGTACATTTGCTCAATGGTGTTACTCAGGTCTACTGTATTCTTATTAATTTTACTAGAGGCCTAGTGCACAAATTTGTGCATGGGTAAGGTCCTTTGGCCTGGCCAGCAATAAAGGCCTATCAGGGGGCTGGATGGATGGAGGGAGGGACTCTGGGATGTTGGCTAGCTGGGGGGAGGGACTGTGGAAGTTGGCCAACCAGCCCCCAATCAGGGCTGATGGGGGGGCCGGCTGGCCCACCAAGGGGAGGGGACATGGGAGGTTGGCCAACTGGGGGGAGGGGCCATGAGAGGTTGGCTGTGGGAGCACAGGGACCACCAGAAGGCAGCTCTTGCGTTGAGCATCTTCCCCCTTGTGGTCAGTGCACGTCATAGCAATGGGTCAAACGGTTGTTCCAGTCATTCAGTTCTAATGTCGTTTAGGCTTTTACATATATAGATGTATGGATATTCTATCTAATGATGGAAGTGGGATATTTACTTCCTATACTATTATTATTTTGCTATGTATTTCTCTGTTTGGTTCTCTTAATATTTGTTTTAAATATTTAGATGCTCCAATTTTATATCCTCTTATTGAATTTACCCCTTTATCTGGTGATATCCTTTGCTTCTTTGGACCAATTTTGATTTAAAGCCTATTTTATATGATATAAGTATAGTCACTCCTACTCTCTTCCAGTTTTAATTTGCTTAGAATATATTTTTCCATCTCTTTATATTGGGCCTATTAGTGTCCTTAAAGCTAAAATGGGTCTCTTGTAGCAATATATTGTTGGATGTGATTTTTTAAAACTTCATTCACCTACAGTGTGTTTTCTGATTGGAGAATTTAGTGTATTTAGATTTAAAGTAATTTTTATAGTAATTATAGGTAAGACTAGAGGCCCGGTGCACAAAAATTTGTGCACGGGGGGGGGGGAGGGTCCCTCAGCCCATCCTGTGCCCATTCACAGTTCAGAACCCCTTGGGGATGTCCACCTGCCGACTTAGGCCCACTCCCCAGGGGATCAGGCCTAAGCTTGCAGTCAGACATCCTTCTAGCAGCCAGGGAGCCCTTGGGGATGTCCGACTAAAGGCTTAGGCCTCCAAGGGATTGGGTCTAAACCGTTAGTTGGACATTCTTAGTGCTGCTGTGGAGGTGGGAGAGGCTCCTGGCACCACCACTGCGCTGGCCAGCCATGAGCCAGCTTCTGGCTAAGTGGCACTCCCCATATGGAAGTGCACTGACCACCAGGGGGCAGCTCCTGCATTGAACATCTGCCCCCTGGTGGCCAGTGCGCATCATAGCAACCGGTCATTCTGCCGTTCAGTCAATGTGCATATTACCTTTTATTATTATTTTATAGGATGTCCCTATTTCCCCCCTTTTGACCCCTCTACCCAGCTCTTGCCCCCCACTTCTCTCTGGCCATCACCATATTGTTGTCTGTGTCCATGGGTTGTGCATATATTTTCTTTGGCTAATCCCTTCTTTAAATTCACTTCTTTAAATTTGTATTTTCAGATAAGTGCTTATAACTCCACTATTATATATTTTCTATTATATCATTTAGAATTAACATATTTTTTAATTGAATCCTTGTAAATTTAAGCACAATTTAATAAATTATGCTAGAAGCAATTAGGAGATTTTTCATGTAATGCAGATACATTTCAATTAATATTTTATTAATTTTTAAATTTTTTCATATTTTAATTTGAAATAATATCATACATTTAAAAAAACTATAAAATACTACAGCATATTATATATACCCTTCACCCAATTTCTTAGGTGTTAATAATTTAAACATAACCATTATACAACTAACAGAATTTGGAATATATTTTTCTTATAATCTCTTTAATGTTACTTAATCCATTTACTTTGTTTTTGTTCATCTTCACCCAAGGATATTTTTCCATTGAATTTTAGAGAGAGTGAAGGGAAAGGGAGAGACACATTGATTGGTTGCCTCCTGCACATGCTTTGGTAGGGACTGGGGATCAAGCCATCAACTGAGGTACATGCCCTTGACTGGAATCGAACCTGGGACCCTTCAGTCCACGGGCTAATGCTCTATCCACTGAGCAAAACAGGCTGCAGCTTAATTCATTTACTTTTAATCTATGTGTCTTTATATTTAAAGTGGGTTTTGTTTTTGATTCACCCTCATAATCTGTCCTTTAATTGGTGCATTTATGCCACTGACTTTCAGAGTGCTTACTGATAGAGTTACTACCATATCAGGTGGCTTCTGGGTCTTCTGGGATCCGCCCTGCCTTGCCTTTTTTTTTCTTTCTTTTTTTCTAAGACATTTCAATTTATTTAAAAGAAGCCAATATACAGGATATAAAGGGTATGATATTTACAACAGTACAGTAAATAGGTTGGTTTCCTGGTAGGATCAGTAGTCTTTCAGTGAGTGTTAACTCCCTTTCCCCTTGATGCTCGACCCAGCTGGGAGACAAACAGCAACAATGGGGTGGGATGGGACTGCAGGATAGAAAGTCTCCCTGAAGGGATTAAAAATCATGTAGATGCTAAAATGTCCACAAAGGGGTCTTGGGGTTGAGAAGTGCCTCTGCCTCATTCCTTTGAGGGCTTGGCAGCAGGAATGCTGAGGGATTTGCCCCAAACTAACACATGGCCCACATTGAGCCTGTAAATCTTTCACCCATGGAATATTCCCTTCCTGAGAGAACCAGCCCTAATCCCTCAGCCAGTGCCTGGAGGAGCCGCCCAGGCCATGGGCACAAGCAGGTCTGTGGACATTTCATGGCATTTCCACTCCCACTCCAGCTGCCTAACAACTCTGCACTGCTCCCTTCGCCCACCTCCCCCGTCACTCCATCAGGACACTGTGCACAGGAGGGTACACTGGTTTTCCCATGCCCATTGGGAACTGGCTGTTTCTGTTTTCTGGAGTAACAAGGTTCCTGTGGGTCGGGTAAGGTCTCTGCTTGGCAGGAAGTTCTGTAACAGAGCCACTGACCACACCCACCTCCTCTGGGCATGGAGCAGCTCCGGCCCTCAGAGCTCATCTCTCCAGCAGAACTGAAGGGAAGACCGTGTATACCCTTCTGTCCCTCACCCTTCACATGCCCAGAACCATCAGTGTCACACTTCCTAATTCCTATCACTGTATTTCATTAGTTCCATACTGTTTTACTAATCATGAATCTAAACAGATTGGTTCAAAAGGAGATCCTTCTGTTTTTAAAGTAGCTGGGGCTTCTGGGGGAAGGCCTTGCCTTGCAGCCTGGACCCGCTGATGAGCGGATCCCGGGCCCCAAGGCAAGACCAGCTGCTAGGAGCGGGCCTTGCCTTGCAGCACAGACCCGCTGATGGGAAGTTCCCAGGGCGCAAGGCAAGACCAGCTGCTGGGGCTTCTGGGGGCGGTCCCTACTGGGGTGCCTGACCAGTCTGGGTGAGGGGCTGAGGGCTGTTTTCAGGGTGGCCACACCCCCTTTAAGGTGGGAGTCCCCACTGGGGTGCCTGGCCAGTCTGGGTGAGGGGCTGATGGCTGCTTTTAGGCTACCCGCACCCCCTTTAGGGTGGGGGTCCTCTCTGGGGTGCATGACCAGCATTGATGGGGGCTGATGGCTGTTTTTAGGCTGCCCGCACCCCCTTTAGGGTGGAGGACCCCACTCGTGTGCCAGACCAGTCTGGATGAGGGGCTGAGGGCTGTTTTTAGGCTGGTGGGTGACTGAAGCTCCCAACCCCTCCTTTTTTTCTTTTTTTGTAAAAAATTCTGGAATTTATTTACCTTCTATGGCTGTCACTGGAGCTGAGAGCCGGCTTTAGCTCTGAGGCCGGCTCCAGCTTGAGGCCTTGGCTGCTGAAAGCAGGTTATCTAGGCTTTGTTTAGCTTCTATAATTGAAACTCTGTTGCCATCACTGGTGCTCTAAGCTCTAAGCTCGCTGCTGGCTGAAAGCAGGAATCTGGGGATTCTTTTGCTTCTATAACTGCAACATTGTTGCAAACGGAGCTCAGAGCTGGCCTGCCGCAGGCCGGGAACATTGGCTTCCTCCATCACTGGAGCAAGCAAGCTGCCTGGCTGCCGGCCGCCATCTTGGTTGGCAGTTAATTTGCATATCCTGCTGATTAGCCAATGGGAAGCGTTCAGGGGTTAGCCAATGCGAAGGGTGTCGGGGTTATGGTCAATTTGCATGTTTCTCTTTTATTAGATAGGACAAGAGGCCTGGTGCACAAAAATTTGTGCACTCGGGGGGGAGGAGGGGTCCCTCAGCCCGGCCTGTGCCCTCTTGAAGTCTGGGACCCCTTGGGAGATAACAACCTGCTGGCTTAGGCCTGCTCCCAGGTGGCAGAGGGCAGGCCCAATCCCTAGGTGCAGCCCCTGGTCGGGCTCAGAGCAGGGTTGATTGGGGAGTTGGGGCACCGCCCCCTGTCATGCACAGAGCAGGGCGGATCGGGAGGTTGCAATGCCACCCTCAGTCACACACAAGGTATGGCCGATTGGGGGGTTGGGGCACCGCCCCCTGTCACACTCAAGGCAGGGTCGATGGGGAGGTTTTGGCACCACTCCCTGTCATGCACAGAGCGAAGCCAATCAGGGGGTTGGGGCGCTGCCCCCTGTCACTCACAGAGCAGGGCCCATTATGGGGGTTGGGGCTCCATACCCTGTCACGCACAGAGCAGGGCCCATCAGGGTGTTGGGGAGCTCCCCCCTGTCACGCACAGAGCAGGGTGGATCAGGGGGTTGGGGCGCTGCCCCCTGTCACTCACAGAGCAGGGCCCATTAGGGGGGTTGGGGCTCCATACCCTGTCACACACAGAGCCACAGGGCAATCAGGGGTTTGGGGAGCTCCCCCTTATCAGGCACAGAGCAGGGCTGATCAGGGGGTTGGAGTGCCTTCCCCTGTCACGAACAGAGCAGGGCAGATAGGGAGGTTGTGGCCCCACCCCCTGTCACACACAAAGACGCAGGGCGATCAGGGAGTTTGGGCGCTGCCCCATGTCACGCTGATCCCAGTGTCAGGAGGACTCTCAGCTCCACTGATCCCGGTGCTGGGAGGCCTAGTGGCTCTGCTGATCCCAGTGCTGGAAGGCATATTACCCTTTTACTATATAGGATAGAGGCCTGGTGCACGGGTGGGGGCCGGTTGTTTTGCCCTGAAGGGTGTCCTGGATCAGGGTGGGGGTCCCCACTGGGGTGCTTGGCCAGCCTGGGTGAGGGGATGATGGCTGTTTGCAGCTGGTCACACAACCTTCAGGGTGGGGGTCCCCACTGGGGTGCCTGGCCAGTCTGGGTGAGGGGCTGAGGGCTGTTTTTAGGCTGGTGGGTGACTGAAGTTCCCAACTGCTCCTTTTTTTCTTTTCTTTTTTTTCTGGGCCAGCTTTAGCTCTGGCTCCAGCTCTGAGGCCTCTGCTGCTGAAAGCAGGTATCTGGTTTGTTTGGGTTCTATAATCAAAACACTCTATCAACTCCAGCTCTGAGATCCCAGCCAGCTGAAAGCAGGTTTCTGGGGTTTTGTTTCACTTTTATATTTGTAACTATGTTTCAAACTGCAGGCTCAGAGGCCGGCAAGGCAGGCGGGGAACGTTGGTTTCCTCCATCACTGAAGCAAGCAAGCCTCATGTTAGCTTCAAGCTGCCTGGCTGCCAGCCACCATCTTGGCTGGCAGTTAATTTGCATATCTCGCTGATTAGCCAATGGGAAGGGTAGCGGACGTAGGCTAATTACCATGTTTCTTTTTTATTAGATAGGATTATTTCCATTTTGTTGTTTTCTATTTCTTTAGTTCCTTTGTAACTTTTTCCTCTCTTGCTATTTTCCTTTGTGATTCACTTTTTTTGTAATGATATACTTTTAGTTCCTTTAATTTTATCTTCTGTGTATTGACTTTAGATTTTTTTTGACTAATGAAATTTCCATAAAAGGTTTTATAGGTAAAATAGTGTAGTTTAAAATAGTAACAACATCAATCACATCCCAAAACTGTACATTTTCACTTCTCTCCTCCCCCCACACTTTATGCTATTCATGTTATTCTTTACACCTTTTTATATTATGTATCCAGTAACAAAGTATTATAGCCACAGTTATTTTTAATATTGTTTTTTAACTTTTATACTAAAAATAAAACTAAATACCTTAGTTTACTGAGGTAAACCAAGGAAGTTCTGCATTTCAACTTTGTTTACTATGGGCTGACTTTTAATCCATGTTTCAGCCAATCAAACAAATCACTAAAGCCCTTTCTAATACCCAATCTGCAACATTAAATACAGAATATCTGTTTTGTGTTCCCATAATTATAAATTAGCTATAATCCAACTTTATGTTCCCTTCGTCATTATTCTACACCCTTAATATCAATTTCCACACATATTTCTGAGGTTTTTTTCTTTAAAAATTTGAAAAATAATGTAATTCTTTTGGATTACAGCACACCTCCTTATGGCTCATATTTCATACTTCATCTTTAGGGGTGTGCTGAAATGATTCCAGTTATAGTTCTAAAAGCAAGGGGGAGTGGAGAGATGGGTCATGAGGAAAATTGGGAATGTCTTGTCAGGTCATTGTAGTTTCCTCAGTCAAACAGGATTCATCTCTTCAGACAAGTGTGTAAAGGCTGCTTCTAATGACAAGGAAGATTTTGGTATCAATGTATATCTGGCTTTATCAGGATCTTCCCATATGTCCCCCTACCAATTTTCATGATCATGATCCGTTTCCTTCCCAATTCATAATCTCACTTTAATAGCAGGAATCCTGCAGGTTTGGAAATTAAATTTGTCTTATAATTCAGCCACTTGCAGGAGGAGACTAGATTTATTTTTCAGTAATCTCCGCTCTGTAGGGGAGAGAGGGAGAGAGAGAGAGAGAGAGAGAGAGAGAGAGAGAGATGATTGATTCAGGGTAGACAGAAACTTTCAGTCTATTTATGTGGCTCTTGAGCTGGGGATTTTAATACCTGAGCTCATCCTTGACTTTCTTTATTTTATCCACCCAAATTAGGAGCTACCATTTAATCAGACTATACTTATTAGTTTGATAAATATATTATACTAAGGTATCAAATACATGGTCACTCAGAACCTTGCCTCTTATTATTTCATTATGAGTATACAATGGTAATATTTTGTAGATCTCTATAGCCACATCATAACATGGACTATCAGTGTTCTCTTTATTACTGGAAAGAAAGTCATTTGTGCCTTTGAAACTAATTAGATTAGATAACTAATTTTGAAAATCTCAGAACCAGTTCATAAAAATCATTCCTAAGATTCTGGTCTTTTGGAACTATTCCTGATACTAAAATCTGTATTATTCAAGCTCTCAACAGAAGAAACAGATAAATTGATTTTCATGAGTTAGCTCATTGGTTGGTGGGGAGGGTGATGAGAAGTCCAAAATATGGAGGGCTGGTTGACAAGCTGAGAAATCCAGCAGGAGTCAATGTCTTAGTCTTGTATTGAAAGCAGTTTGGAGGCAGAATGCTTTCCTTTCTAGAGGAGGAAGGCAAGTTTCTATCTTCTATTTAGTTTCCATTTCAATTTATCTTATGTCTCTGGCAATTCTTGTATTTAAAACTTTTCTGAGTCACCTTGTTTTAGGTAGCTATTTATTTAAAACCTTTCTTACCATACTTGTCAATTTTATAATGCACATTTTAATTTTTAATAATACTAAAATTCAGGTATATTACAATAAATGAAATAAAAAGCACTATTTTATAATGATACTATTTTATAATGGTAACATTTCTGTTTCCTTATGATATCTAAAATAACATGTTTATAGCCAGTAGCATATTATTAAGGAAATACAGTAACTGCATTAGGTAATTTTCAAGAAATTTGAAAAACCTTGTTATTTAAAAGGTGACTAATTTATTTATACTTTAATAAACTATAGTTCCTCATATATAGAATTGAGGAATCCTATATAATAAAAGGATAATATGCAAATTAACCTAACAGCAGAACAACTGGTCGCTATGATGTGCACTGACCACCAGGGGGCAGATGCTCAATGCTGGAGCTAACCCCTAGTGATTAGTGCACTCCCACAGAGGGAGCACCACTCAGCCAGAAACCAGGCTCACTGCTGGCAAGTGCAGCCATGGAGGCGGGAGCCTCTCCCACCTCCATGGCAGCACTAAGGCTGTCTGACTGCCAGCTTAGGCCTGCCCTCCAGGATGGGCTGAGGGACCCCCACCAAGTGCACGAATTTTCATGCAGTGGGCCTCTAGTATAAAAATAAAATAATTAAAGGCAGTATAGAATAGTATCAATGAGTTAGGACTTCAAAGTAAAAAGAAAAAAAACCTACAAAAATATCTCATCTTTAAATCTTGGCTCTTCTATTTAGTAACTATGTGATGATATTGGCAAAATAATTTAAACACTTTAAATTTAAGTTATTTAACCTTCTTTCCATAAAATGGATCCCATATTGCCTAGTACATATTAAACATATCAATAAAAAATAACTATTGTCATTATTACTTTTATGAAGAGGGATAGGCTAGATGAAAAGATAAAGCTAGATAGGACTAAAATAAAATAGTGTTCTACAATTAAAGCAGAGGGAAATAATCTTTTGAGATGTCACAATAAATTTTTATTTTTAGCTGTATGTTGATAAAAATATCTGTAATCACACAATGAGAATTGTGGCATATATCATTATCTATTTATCCTATTTTACGTACTATTACATTTTATAATCTATCATGTTTCTGAATTTTATAAACATGATTATTACCTAGCCTTATTTTAAAAACACCCTATATACTAGAGAGCTAATATGCAAATGGGCATCACTCCCTTGCGCCCTCATACCCTTGCACCCTTGCGTCCTGGCACTGGGGTAGGAGGACCTGAGGTCGGAATGGGGGACCTGAAGCCACACCATCTGCCTGGTGGGGCTTTATGGGGAACCTAAGGCTGTGCCCCCCACCTTGCAGGGCTTGGCAGGGGTGGAGCCAGCCAGGTCTGGGTCTCAAGTGATTTCGAGGCATGCACGGGTGGGTGGGGACTTGACTCTGGGTCCTATGGCACACCCCAGACTCTGACAGGAGGGAGATTTTCATATATATTTTACTAATTTTCTTTCATCTTTGACACTTCTATTATAGAGAAAGGGCAAAGAGCAATATTAAACTATTTCCTCTAATTAATTCCATTTTAATATGCACGGATTTCATGCACCGAGCCACTAGTATTTATATAATACAACATAGATAATATATAGCAAGTTATAATAATAGTAAATATTTTATGGAGTATTTTCCAGACCCTGTTTTATACACTTCATATAATTCCCACAATAACCTTATGAAGTAGATACTATTCCTACCCACATTTTTCAGATGAAGAAATAGGCATGGAGAAATTAATTAATTTACACAGTAAGGGAGAGAGATAGGCAGGCTTTAAAGACAGTCTATCCCTAGCCCTTATATTGTCTCTCATAAGAAGATATACATCTTCTAATAGAAACCACATAAATATCCATCCATAAGAAAATAAGTAAATTAGTTATAATATATTCATAAAGCAGATCATTATACAGCAATAAGAATAAATTAAAAAGAGCTAAAAATTTCAACAATGATTAATATCACAAATGTTGAACCAAATAGGCAAATTGCTAAAGAAATCATAAAGCACATTACCATTGAAACATACAAAAACAATAGAATCTGCATCATTTACAGATGAAAACATCTTTAGAAAAAGTATAAAGAAATACATGAGCATGATAAAAATCAAATTTAGAATAAAAGGAGGTAATAATATGAAAGGGCAAAGAGGGGACAACAATATTTAAGATATATTTATTAAACTGGGACACAAGGACATAAGGGCTCATTATACTAATTCTTACATCTTTCTGTACTTCAAAATAAGTAAAAAGTAGCCAAAGCAACCTAAAATACTGGGTTTTTATTTGACCCATAAGAAGATCAAAGCTAACTGAAATCTATTTAACTGTCAAAATCCAAATAAAATTTGTTCAAATCTTTCTAATGTCCTATTCTTCCTCAAGTCATTTTGAAGCAGATAAAATAAATGGATAGTTAATTAACTAAAAATTTACCAATCATTGTAGTAGAAAATATATAAAAATAAAAAGTGTCAGCAGATTTAAAAAAAATAAATGTTTCTTCTCCCTTCTTAAAATTATATAACAACCAAGAATAAAGTATACTGTATAATAACCAACATATTTGGGCAAGTAATAGTACTTAATAAGAATTTAAATGTGAATACTAGGTGGATGTCAGACTTTAAAAATGCAATAATTGTATTATAGCCCTATAAAATTTCTATAAAAGATTTTCTTTCTTAAAGGGCCAACACACAAAATTTCATTTGCAGCCACTCACTTTGGGCTCTGGCAGAGGGAGGTCAGAGTGGTGTAGAGCTGCATGAGGGAAGTCTGGATTGGTGGCTGTGCAGAGAAAGCTGAGACGATAGCTTCCAGATCCCTATGAAGAGTCATTACCCCATACTTCAGAAGCCATTTTCATCAGGCAGAACATTCCCATCCATGCAGCATTAGCTTGAGGCAAAGCAATAGCCCCACCAATTGGAACACTTATAACCCCACCATATGAAGTTTATGTCTTGCTGAGGACTATGGCCAGAAGCTCATTAAGTGACTGATATTAACAGACAGCCTGCAGGCAAAGGTATGAATCTCTGGGTGCTTTGAGTCTTTGCATGACCTACTCTTGGGCACAGGGCTACTAAAATTAGACCTTGGTGTGTAGCTTGGTCCTTTCCATATACATACAGATCCATCAGAGAGAGCCACAAGGTGTGGATAGCTGAGAGCTCCAAACAGGTTGCTCACAGCCAGTCATAGACAACGTCTGACATTAGCTTGCATCAGAGACCCTCCAAAGAGGCCCACAACAAATACACCCAGTGGTTAGCTTGAGACAGCAACATAGCAGGATCCAACAAGCTCCATAAGCAGCATATCCACAGGGACATATTAGCAGGCACAAAACACTGCTGAGGCAAATTCCACTTCTGTGATAATAACGTGCCCAGCAGCCTGCACATTAAGTTAGGGTTTGAACCTTATGTCAGCCAGAAGGAGGGTGGACCACATGCACAAACAGGCTAATAGCAATCCAAACTCAATTGCAACAGGAGGGCCCACACAAAGTGAATAAGGAACATTCTTAAAGCACCCAATTATGGTGATAAGGGAGACTGCATCACTGAGTCCCACAGATTACCTACTATATAATGCCACCCTACAAAGACAGGCAGTCATAGAAGGTCTACCTAATACATAGAAACAAACACAGACAGGCAGGCAAAATGGGGAAAAAAGAAATAGGCTGTTGATGAAAGAACAAGAGAATTCTCTAGAAGAAGAGCTAAATGAGGTCGAGGTAAACTACTTATCAGATATGGACTTCAGAGTAATGATTATAAGGATGCTCAGCAGCATGAAAAAAAAGATATAGAAACCATAAAAAAGGACCAGTAAAAAATGAAGAATAACATATTTGAAATAAAGGATACACTGAAAGGAATAAACAGCAGGGTAGATGAAACAGATGATCAAATCAGTGGCTTGAAGACAAGGTAGAAAAACACACACAAGTCTAGCGTGGCTAGTGTGGCTCAGTGGCTGAGCATTGACCTGTGAACCAAGAGGTCACTGGTTCATTTTCTAGTCAGAGCACATCCCCTGGTTGTGGGCACAATTCCCAGTAGGGGTCCTGCAGGAGACAGCTGATCAATGATGTTTCTCTTATCAATGTTTCTATCTCTCTATCCCTCTCCTTCTCTCTTTCTCTCTAAAATTCAACTTAAAATATTTTATAAACAATCGAATATGGCAGAAAAAAGAAAAGAGACTTTAAGAAATTAGGATAACTTAAGGGACCATTGGGACACCATGAAGCATAACAATATCCATATCATTGGGGTACCAGAAGGAGAAGAAAGAACACGGGATCAAGAGCCTATATGAATAATGTCTGAAAATTTCCTTAACTTGGTGAAAGAAAAATACATTAAAGTCCAGGAATCACAGAGAGTATACCAAACAAGATGGATCCAAAGAGACACACACAAAGACACATTATAATTACAATGCCAAAAGTTGAAAACAAAGAGAGAATCTTAAGAGCCCCAAGAGAAAGGCAGTCAGTTACCTATAAGGGAGCTTTCATAAGACTCATCTGATTTCTCAACAGAAACATTTCATGCCAGAAAAGATTGGCATGATATATTCAAAATGATGAAAAACAATAATCTATAACCAAGGCCACTTTAACCATAAAGACTATCATTTAAAATTGAAGGAGAAATAGAGAGATTCCCAGACAAAAAACAAAAACAAAAACAAAAACACAAAAAACAACTAAAGGAGTTTGTTATCACCAAATCAGTTATTACCAGAAATATTATATATGTACTAATCAATAATCTCTTTAAATGTTAGTGGCTTAAATCCTGCAATCAAAAGAAATAAAGTAGTTGAATGGATAAGAAAACAAGATGTATATATATGCTGTCTTCAAGAGACCTACCCCAGAACAAATGATACAGGCTAAAAGTAAATGGCTGGAAAAAGATATTTCATGCAAATTGAAAGAGAAAAATTCTTGGGTAGTAATAATTATATCTGAAAAAAATAGACTTTAAAACCAAGGTTAACAAAAAAGGACATAACATAATGATAATGGGATCAATCCCACAAGAGCATATAATCCTTGTAAACATGTATGCACCCAACAGTGGAGCACCTAGTTTTGTAAAGCAAATTTTAATGGACATAAAGAGAGCTACTGACAGTAATATAGTTAAAGAAGGGAATTCTAATACCCGATTGATATCAATAGATAGATTTTCCAGACAGAAGATCAACAAGGATAGAGTGCAGTGATGGCAAACCTCTGACACGCGTGTCAGAGGTGACACACAAACTCATTTTTTTCGGTTGATTTTTCTTTGTTAAGTGGCATTTAAATATATAAAAAATATCAAAAATATAAGTCTTTGTTTTACTATGGTTGCAAATATCAAAAAATTTCTATATGTGACATGACACCAGGGTTAAGTTAGGGTTTTTCAAAATGCTGACACACCGAGCTCAAAAGGTTCGCCATCACTGATATAGTGGCTTCCAATGTCACACTAGATTAAATGGATTTAATTGATAACTTTAGAACATTCCACCCCAAAGCAGAAGAATATACATTCTTTTCATGTGCACATGGAATATTTTCTAGGATAGACCACATGTTAAGATACAAAACACAACTCAATAAATTTAAGAAGATTGAAATCATATCAAGCATCTTCTCTGACCATAATGTTATAAAAATTTAAATTGATCAGAAGCCTACTGAAAAACATGGATGCTAAATAATATGTTACCATGGTGTCCATGTCTCCTGGATTCCCAAGCTGGCCCCCTGACTGTCTGTGCACATGGACACCACCTGGACCATGGCAAGAGCATCTCCCGGATTTCTGAGTCAGTACTCTAACTGTTGGCGGGTGTGACACTCCCACAAGCCTGTCACTGTAGCTCAGGCTGCACGCAATTGGGCATCTGGGACCCTTCAGCAAAATAGAAATGGGGAGACAAAAAAGCAACCTTCAAAGGAAAGAAAAGGAAGAATCATACCCCCTCCTCCCAAATAAGGAGCCAAATGAAATGGGGGAATGCAATATGTCAGAGAAATAATTCAGCGTAATAGTCATACAGTTCATAAACCAGATGGATGAGAAAATCAACAACCTATGTAAGAACCAAGAATAAATAAAAAATGATATAGCTACAATAAAGAACATGATGGAAGGCTTCAACAGTAGACTAAGGGAAGCAAAGGACCAAATTAGTGAGCTAGAAGACAAGGCAGAGAAACAAGCCCAATTTGAACAGCAATTGGAGAAAAAAAAAGTAGAAAACAGGATGAGAGCCTAAGAGAACTTTGGGACAACATGAAGTGAAGTAACATCTATAAAATAGTGGTGCCAGAAGGACAAGAAGAGCAGAAAGGATTATAGAACCTATTTGAAGAAATAATGACATAAAACTTCCCTGATATGGGGAAGAAAAGTCACTCAAGCATACTAGTAGAGAGTCCCAAACAAGATGAACCCAAAAGATCTACTCCAAGACATGTCGTAATTATAATGGCAAATGTTAACGACAAAGAGAGAATCTTAAAGGCTGCAAGAGAGAGAGAATGGAATGAAGTATACAAAGTAATGCAAAGCAAGAGTCTGAATCCAAGAATACTCTATCCAACAAGGCTGTCATTCAAAATTGAAGGGGAAATCAGGAGCTTCACAGACAAATAAGGCTAAGGGAGTTTATCACTACCAAGACAGCAATGCAAGAAATGCTAAAGGACTGCTATAAAAAGAAGGGGGAAAAAGGGGGAAAAAAGAACACAGGAACCCAAACTATAAATGGCTACAAACAAGTACCTATCAATAATAATTAAATCGTCACAATGGCCTAAATGCTCCAATCACAAGACATTGACAGCTGAATAGATAAGAAAATTTGACCAATATATATGCTATCTACAAAAGACCCATCTCAGAACAAGAAACTCCCACAGATTGAAAGTGAAGGGATGGAAAAATATCTTTTGGGCAAATGGAAATTTAAAAAAACAGGAGTAGCAATAGTTATATCTGACAAAACAGACCACAAAGTGAAGGCCATTACAAGATATAAGGAAAACCATCTCATAATATTAAAGGAATCAATACAAGAGAATATAACTCTCATAAACATATGTTCACCCTATGCAGAAGCACCCAAATACATAAAAAAAAACAAACTTCTGGAAGATATCAAGGGAGATATCAACTGCAATACAGTCATAGTAGGGGACTTTAATACCCACTTACATCATTGTATAAATTCTCTAGACAGAAAATCAGCAAAGAAACAGCAAGCCTAAGTGACTCACTAGATCAGATGAACTTAATTGACATCTTCAGAATATTTCACCCCAAAACTACAGAATATACGGTCTTCTCAAGTGCACATGGGACATTTTCAAAGATAGACCACATATTAGGTCATAGGCAAAATCTCTCCAAATTCAAGAAGATTGAAATCATATCAAGCATCTTCTCAGAAAACAATGGCATAATATTAGATATAAACTACAATAAAAACAATCAAAAAAATTCAAATACTTGGAAGCTGAATAGAATGCTGTTAAACAATGATTAAGTTACCAAAGAGATCAAAGAACTTAAAAATACCCTGGAAATGAATGACAATAAAAACACAACAATCCAAAATCTATGCTACACAGTGAAAGCAGTCCTGAAGGAAAGTTTATAGCTCTACAGGCCTACCTCAAAAAACAAGAAAAAAATGGTAATAAATCATCTAACTCTATAACTTAAAGAATTAGAAAGAGAACAAAAAAAGCCCAGAGTGAGCAGAAGAAAGAAGATAAAAATTAGAACAAAAATATATGACATACACACACACACACACACACACACACACACACACGATACAAAAGGTCAATGAAATCAAGATCTGGTTCTTTGGAAGGATAAACAAGTTTGATGAACCTCTAGCCAGGCTAACCAAGAAGGAAAGAGTGAGGACCCAGATAAACAAAATAAGAAATGAAAGAGGTGAAATAACAACAGACCCCTCAGAAATACAAACAATTGTTTAAAAAATACTATGAATAACTCTATTCCAACAAACTGTACAATCTAGAAGAAATGGACATATTCCTAGGAAAATACAACCTTCTAAAAATTAGGAAGAATCTAAAAATCTCAACAGGCCAATAACTATGGAGGAAATTGAAGGAGTCATCAAAAAGCTTCCAGCAAACAAAAGGCCAGGGCCAGACGGCTTCACAGGGGAGTTATACCAAACATTCAAAGAACTTAAAACTATCCTCCTCAGACTATTCCAAAAAATTCAAGAGGAAGGAACACTTCCAAGCTCTTCCTATGAAGCAAGCATTACCCTAATATCAAAACCAGATAAAGACAACACAATAAAAAAGAATTACAGACCAATAACCCTCATGAACATAGATGCCAAAATCCTCAACAAAATTCTAGCAAATCAGATTTAGCATTACATCAGAAAAATCATACACCATGACCAAGTAGGATTTATACTGGGGATACAAGGATGGTTCAATATCTGAAAATCAATAAATGTGACACAAGACATAAAAAAAAAAAATGAGAGATAAAAATCGGATAGTCATAACAATTGATACAGAAAAAGAATTTGACAAAATTCAACACCCTTTCTTGATAAAAGCCCCCAGCAAAGTGGGAATAGTGGGATCATACCTAAACATAATAGAAGACTTATATGACAAACCTAAAGCCAATATCATACTCAATGGGGAAAAAAACTAAAAATATTTCCCCTAAGAACAGGAACAAGACAGTAATACCCACTTTCACCACTCTTGTTTGACATGGTAGTGGAAGTGCTAGCCATAACGATCAGACAAAAAGAAGAAATAAATGGCATCTGAATTGGAAAAGAAGTAAAATTGCTATTATTCGCAGGTGACATGATATTGCACATAGAATATCCTAAAAACTCCATCAAAAAACAACTAGGTTTAATAAGTGAATTTGGCAATGTAGCTGGATACAAAATTAACACCCAGAAATCTATGGCTCTTATGCACCAATAATGAACTCACAGAAAGAGAAACTAAAAAACAACCCCATTTACCACTGAAACAAAAAATTAAGATGCCTAGAAATAAATTTAACAAAGGAGGTAAAGGACTTGTATTCAGAAATTTACAGGACGTTGAAAAAAGAGATAGAGGAAGACAAATGGTAGAATATACCATGTTCATGGATTGTTAGAATCAACATCATTAAAATGTCCATACTACCAAAAGCAATCTATAGATTCAATGCAATCCCCATTAAAATACCAATGGCATACTTTAAAGACTTAGTACAAACTCTCCAAAAATTCATCTGGAATAAACAAAAAAGACCCCCAATAGCTGCAGAAATCTTGAGAAAGAAGAACAAAGTTGGAGGGATCCACAATACCAAATATCAAGCTAAACTACAAAGCCACTGTTCTCAAAACTTCCTAGTACTAGCACAAGAAAAGTCAAATAGACCAATGGAACAGAAGAGAAAACCCGTAAATTGGCCCAAGCCATTATACTCAATTAATATTTGACAAAGGAGGCAAGAACATACAGTGGAGTCAAGACAGTCTCTTCATCAATAAACATTGTTGGGAAAATTGGATAGATACTTGCAAAAAAATGAAACTAGACCACCAACTTACAACATACAAAAAAAAAATAAACTCAAAATGTATAAAGGACTTAAGTGTAAGACAGGAAACCATAAAAATCTCAGAAGAAGCCATAAGCATCAAAGTAGCAGACATTTGTCTTAGCAATATCTTCATCAATACCACTCCAAGGGCAATGGAATCATTGAAGAAAATAAACAAATGGGACTACATCAAAATAAAAAGCTCTGTACAGCAAAAGAAACCATCAACAAAACAACAAGAAAGCTCACTGCATGGGAGAACATATGTGCCAATGTTATCACCAATAAGGGTTTAATCTCCAACATTTACAGGGAATTGATACAACTTAACAAAAAGAAGATAAACAATCCAATCAAAAAATGGCCAAAGAACCTAAATAGACACTTTTCAGAAGAGGATATACAGAAGGCCAAGAGACATATGAAAACATGCTCAAAGTCACTAATCATCTGAGAAATGCATATCAAAACTAAAATGAGGTACCATCTCACATCTGTCAGAATGGCTATCATCAACAGATCAACAAAGGACAAGTGCTGGAGAGGATGTGGAGAAAAAGGAACCCTTGTACAGTGCTGGTGGGAATGCAGACTATTGAAGCCACTGTGGAGAACAGTATGGAGTTTCCTCAAAAGATTAAAAATGGAACTTCCATTTGACCCATTTATCGCACTTCTAGGAATATATCCCAAGAAAACAGAAACACCAATCAGAACGGATATATGCATCCCTATGTTCATAGCAGCACAGTTTACAATAGCTAAGATTTCAAAACACAGCCTAAGTGCTCATCAGTAGATGAGTGGATTAGAAAATCATGGTACATCTACACAATGGCATACTACTCTCCTGTAAAAAAGAGGTAATTCTAACCATTTGCAAAGCATGGATGGACCTTGAGAGAATTATGCTAAGCCAAACAAGCCACTCAGAGAAAGATAAATATCACATGAGCTCACTCATTTGTCGAATATAATGAACAACATAAAATGATGAAAAAAAATAGAACCATAGTCATAGAATCATCGGACAGACTGTCCAATCTATGAGGGAAGATGGAGAGTAACTGGGTAAGAGTTCAACCAAAGGACTTGTATGTATGCATATGAGCATAACTAATGGATGCAGACAGGAGGTTGTGTGAGGGCATGTGCTCGGGTGTGCGGGCACCCGGGGAGAGGTCAATGGGGGAAAAAGGAGACTTATGTAATGCTTTAACAATAAAAAATTTAAATTAAAAAAATAAATATAAGCCGAAACTGGTTTGGCTCAGTGGATAGAGCATTGGCTTGTGGACTGAAAGGTCCCAGGTTCGATTCCGGTCAAGGGCACGTACCTGGGTTGCGGGCACATCCCCAGTAGGAGATGTGCAGGAGGCAGCTGATCGATGTTTCTCTCTCATTGATGTTTCTAATTCTCTATCTCTCTCCCTTCCTCTCTGTAAAAAATCAATAAAATATATTAAAAATAAATAAATAAATAAATAAATAAATAAATAAATAAACATAAATAACATGTTATTAAACAATGAATGGGTTAACAATGGGATAAAGGGATAAATCAACAGATACCTTGAAACAAATAGAAATGAGAACACAACAATTCAAAATCTGTGGGACAGAAGGAAAGTAGTACTAAGAGGGAAATTCATAGCAAAACAGGCCTATCTCAAAAAACAAGAAAAAGCTCAAATAAACAATATAATTTTATACTTAAAGAAACTTGAAAAAGAAAAAACAAAGAAAGCCCAAAGTGAGCAAGAGTATATAAATAAAGATCAGAGCATACATAAATGAAATAGGGTCTAAAACAGCAATATATTGAAACCAGGAGTGGTTTCTTTAAAAATTTAAACAAGGTTGACAAACCTTAACCAAACTCATAAAAAGATAGAGAACCTAATTAATAAATAAAATCAGAAATGAAGGAGAAGTAATAACTAAAACTAAAGAAATACAAAGGGTTATAAGAAATTTTTATGACCAACTATATGCTAACAAATTATACAAACTGTAAGAAACGGATAAATATCTAGAAACATACAATCCTCCAAGAAGAATCAGAAATCTAAATAGACAGATTACAATCAGTGAAATTTGAAGACTTAATAAAAAAACTCCTAAAAACAAAAGCCCTGGACTGGATGACTTTACAGGAGAATTTTACTAAACATTCAGAGAACTAACACCTATCATGCTCAAACTATTCCAAAAAATTCAAGAGAGTTCACAGATAAAAAAAAAAAAGCTCAAGGAGTTCATCACCACCAAACCAGCATTATATGAAATGCTGAAAGGTATTCTTTAAGAAGAGGAAGAAGAAAAAGGTAAAGATAAGAATTATGGAAAAACCAAGATGGCAGCATAGGTAACACCGGAGATTGCTGCCTCTTCAAAAATACAACTAAAAGACGGAACCACAGGAAGGCTGGCTGAGTGGAAATTCCACAAGTAGAAGGAAAGAGAAAAGCATACCGAGACTCAGAGGAGGCGCAGTGCGGAAGTGAAATACTAAGGTGCGGAGGTGCGCGCGGAGTGGGCTGGCGGCTGAGGGCATGGTTGTCTGTTTCAATCGGGAGGGAGTCTCAGGCTCTGAGCTCCAGTTCCAGGTGAGTCTCTAGGGACCCAGACTCAGACAGGAGAAGCAGGACTGTCTGGCATCGGTCGGAACTCAAGGGCAGCTTTCTCTCTGAGGTTTGCAGTGGTTGCCGGGACACTGAGAGGCAGAGCCTCTGGGTACAGGACTGAGAGCAGCCTTAACTGCTCACTCGGCCCGCCCTGTTGATCCCCTGGGACCCACCCCGCCCAAGCCTTGAACAGAGGCATTTTCGGGATAGCCTCAGGCAAAGGCTAGATTAGCACCTCCCTAGAGGACAGAAGTTCTCCCACTGCAGACACAGCTGATTCTCAGAGCCAGTTGGCCTGGAGGTCAAATCCCTCCCAGTGTTACCTACAACAATCAAGGCTTAGCTACAAGAAGACTGCGCACAAAGACCACAAGGGGGTGAACCAAGAGTGTCTACCTCAGGTAATTGGGACACTTAGCACAGAAAGTCACTCTATCGACACAGTGAAGCATAAAAAATGCTGAGACAAAGAAACAGGACACAAATGACAGTATTGGAGTAAAGCAGACTGCTGGATATAGAATTCAAAACCACACTTTTGAGGTCTTTCCATAGTCTTCTATAGACTGCCGATAAACTTAATGAGATGTACAGGAAATCTAATGAGACCAACTAGAAATTAAGCATACACTGACTGAAATAAAGAATATTATACAGACGCCTAACAGCAGACCAGAGAAGCGCAAGAATCAAGTCAAAGACTGGAAATGCGAAGATGCAAAAAACACCCAACCGGAAAAGCAAAATGAAAAAAGAATCCGAGCCGAAACCGGTTTGGCTCAGTGAATAGAGCGTCGGCCTGCGGACTGAAGGGTCCCAGGTTCGATTCTGGTCAAGGGCATGTACCTGGGTTGCTGGCACATCCCCCATGGGGGGTGTGCAGGAGGCAGCTGATCAATGTTTCTCTCTCATCGATGTTTCAACTCTCTATCTCTCTCCCCTCCTCTCTATAAAAAATCAATAAAATCTATTTTTAAAAAAAAGAAAGAAAAAAGAAAAAAGAATCCGAAAATACAAAGACAGTGTAAGGAGCCTCTGGGACAGCTTCAAGTGTACCAACATCAGAATTATAGGGGTGCCAGAAGATGACAGAGAGCAAGATATTGAAAACCTATTTGAAGAAATAATGACAGAAAACTTCCCCTAACTGGTGAAAGAAATAGACTTACAAGTCCCGGAAGTGCAGAGAACCCCAAACAAAAGGAATCTAAAGAGGACCACACCAAGACACAGCATAATTAAAATGCCAAGAGCAAAAGACAAAGAGAGAATCTTAAAAGCAGCAAGAAAAAGAAACTCAGTTACCTACAAGGGAATACCCATACGACTGTCAGCTGACTTCTCAACAGGACCTTTGCAGGCCAGAAGAGAGTGGCAAGAAATATTCTGAGTGATGAATACCAAGAACCTACAACCAAGATTACTTTATCCAGCAAAGCTATCATTCAGAATTGAAGGTCAGATAAAGAGCTTCACAGATTAGGAAAAGCTAAAGGAGTTCATCACCACCAAACCAGTATTATATGAAATGCTGAAAGGTATCCTTTAAGAAGAGGAAGAAGAAGAAAAAGGTAAAGATACAAATTATGAACAGCAAATACACACCTATCAACAAGTGAATCTAAGAATCAAGTGAATAAATAATCTGATGAACAGAATATACTGGTGATTATAATAGAATCAGGGACATAGAAAGGGAATAGACTGACTATTCTTGGAGGGGAAAGGGGTGTGGGAGATGCGGGAAGAGGCTGGACAAAAATCGTGCACCTATGGATGAGGGCAGTGGGTGGGGAGTGAGGGCGGAGGGTGGGGTGGGAACTGGGAGGAGGGGAGTTATGGGGGGAAAAAAGAGGAAAAAATGTAATAATCTGAACAATAAAGATTTAATTAAAAAATATAAAAAAAAATTCAAGAGAAAGAAAGACTCCCAAGCTCATTTTACAAAGGCCAGCTTTATCCTCATTCTAAAGCATAATAAAGACACAACAAAGAAAATTATAAGCCAATGTCCCTATGAACATAGATGTTAAAATCCTCAACAAAAGATTAGCAAACCAAATCCAGCAATACATCAAAAAGATCATACACCATGATAAAGTGTGCTTTATTCCGTGGATGCAAGATTAGTATAATATCCACACAAAAAATAAACGTGATACACCACATACACAAATTGAAGGATAAAAGCCACATGATCATATTAATAAATGTGGAGAAAAAGCATTTGGTAAAATCTAACACTCCTTTATGATAAAAACTCTCAGCAAAGTTGGAATAGGGGGAACATACCTCAATATAATAAACTAGAGGCCCAGTGCATGAAAATTCATGCACTGAAGTGGGGGGGCTCCTTTAGCCCAGTCTGCCCCCTCTCACAGTTAGGGAGCCCTCAGGGGCAGGAGGAGACCCAGTGATCAGGGGAAGGCATGCCCCCATGACACCTCTGCTGCTGCCACTGCTGGCAGCGCAAGCCTCAACTGGCCTTGGTTACCTGAGCCTCAGGCAGCCCTGGGTGACTGGGCAGCTTACATCTGAGGATTGCCTTCACCTTGGGCCAGCCCTGGGCGGTTGGACAGCTGCCATCTGAGGCTTGCTTGCACTTCAGGCTGGCCCTGGGTGGCTGGGGAGATAAGGAGACTGGGGGACTCTGGAGGCAGGCACGTGGAGCAGCTGGGCCTACCTAGGGGCAGGCCCGGCCTTGGTGCATGCCTGCTGTCCTGGTGGGGCTGAGAGGACTGGGTGCTGCCATCTAGTGGCTGTGGGTGCTGCCATCTTTGAGGGCGGGCAGTCAATTAGCATATTCCCTCCTTATTGGCTGTGGGTGCCACCATATTTGAGAGTGGGGGAGTCAATTAGCATATTCCCTTTTTATTGGCTATGGGCACCACCATCTTTTCATCAGTGTGAGGGTCAATTAGCATATTCCCTCTTTGACATATATGACAAACTCATAGCCAACATCATACTCAATGGGAAAAAAACTACAGATCAGGAGAAAGGGAGGGATGTCTTCTTTCACCACTCTGATTCAACATAGTACTGGAACTCCTCACCACAATGATCAGACGAGAAGAAGAAATAAAAGGCATCTAAATTGGAAAGGAGGGAGTAAAACTGTCATTATTTGCAGATGATATGATATTGTATATAAAGAATCCTAAAGACTCCACCAATAAAAGTATTAGAATTGATAAATTAATTCAGTAAAGTAGTAGGATACAAAATAAATATCCAGAAATCAGTTGCATATTTATACACCAAAGAGAGGCTCAGTGCATGGATTCATACACATTGAAAGGAAATTAATTAGAAGGTGGCCAACAGGATGGGACTTGGTGAGATGGGCCAGACACACCTTAGACCAGCCGTGGGCAAACTACAGCCCGGGGGCCGAATCCGGCCCTTTGGAAATGAATAAAACTAAAAAAAAAAAGACTGTACCCTTTTATGTAATGATGTTTACTTTGAATTTATATTAGTTCACAAAAACACTCCATCCATGCTTTTGTTCCGGCCCTCCAGTCCAGTTTAAGAACCCATTGTGGCCCTCGAGTCAAAAAGTTTGCCCACCCCTGCACTAGACCCAACCTCCCATGGCCCCTCCCCACCCTGCCACACAAGGGGTGGCACCAGGGCTGGAAGGGCATCTGTGGAGTGACCAGGGTCCCTCTGGAAGGTGGGGTCCCTCGGCCTGTCCTGCAGGGATCGGGTCAAAACTGGCAGTCTGACATACCCCGTAGGGTCCCAGAGTGCAAGAGGGCACTCTGCAAAGTTGCTGTTGCTTGGCAGTTCCTTCATTGAGCATCGGCCCCCTGGTGGTCAGTGTGTGTCATACCTACTGGCTGGTCAGCCGGTCAGCCAGTAGGTTGGTTGCTTAGCCTTTTATATATATAAACTAGAGGCCCGGTGCACAAAAATTTGTGCACTCGGGGGGGAAGGAGGGGTCCCTCAGCCTGGCCTGTGCCCTCTCGCAGTCTGGGACCCCTTGGGAGATAACGACCTGCTGGCTTAGGCCTGCTCCCGGGTGGCAGAGGGCAGGCCCAATCCCTAGGTGCAGCCCCTGGTCGGGATCAGAGCAGGGTCGATTGGGGAGTTGGGGCGCCGCCCCCTGTCATGCACAGAGCAGGGCGGATTGTGAGGTTGCGATGCCACCCTCAGTCACGCTCAGGGTAGGGCCGATTGGGGGGTTGGGGCACCGCCCCCTGTCACACTCAAGGCAGGGTCGATGGAGAGGTTGGGGTGCCACCCCCCGTCATGCACAGAGCAGGGCCAATCAGAGTGTTGGGGCACCGCCCCCTGTCACACACACAGCAGGGCAGATCAGGGGGTTGGGGCGCTGCACCCTGTCACACAGAGCTGCAGGGCAATCAGGGGGTTGGGGAGCTCCCCCCATCAGGCACAGAGCAGGGCTGATCAGGAGGCTGGGGTGCCTTCCCCTGTCATGAAAAAAGCAGGGCAGATAGGGAGGTTGTGGCCCCACCCTCTGTCACACACAAATTCCCAGGGCAATCAGGGGGTTTGGGCGCTGCCCCTGTCACACTGATCCCGGTGCAGGGAGGCCTCTCGGCTCCGCTGATCCCGGTGCTGGGAGGCATATTACCCTTTTACTATATAGAATAGAGGCCTGGTGCACAGGTGGGAGCCGGCTGGTTTGCCCTGAAGGGTGTCCTGGATCAGGGTGGGGGTCCCCCCTGGGGTGTTTGGCCAGCATGGGAGAGGGGATGATGGCTGTTTGCAGCTGGGCACACAACCTTCAGGGTGGGGGTCCCCACTGGGGTGCCTGGCCAGTCTGGGTGAGGGGCTGAGGGCTGTTTTCAGGCTGGCGGGTGACTGAAGCTCCCAACTGCTCCTTTCTTTTTTTTTTAATTCTGGGCCAGCTTTAGCTCTGGCTCCAGCTCTTAGGCCTCTGTTGTTGAAAGCAGGTATCTGGTTTGTTTGGGTTCTATAATCGAAACAATGTATAACTCCAGCTCTGAGATCCTGGCTCGCTGAAAGAAGGTTTCTGGGGTTTTGTTTAGCTTCTATATTTGTTACAATGTTTCAAACTGCAGGCTCAGAGGCCGGCAAGGCAGGTGGGGAACGTTGGAGTCCTCGGTCACTGAAGCAAGCAAGCCTCATGTTAGTTTCTAGCTGCCTGGCTGCTGGCCGCCATCTTGGCTGGCAGTTAATGGGTATATTGTCCTGATTAGCCAATGGGAAGGGTAGCGGTCATACGCTAATTACCATGTTTCTCTTTTATTAGATAGGATACTAAACTATTAGAAAGGGCAACTAAAAAACGAATTCCATTCACAATTGCTTCAAAAAGAATAAAATACCTAGGACTAATTTTAATCAAGAATGTAAATGAGCTGTACTGGGAAAATTATAAGACACTGAAGATAGAAATTGAAGAAGATACAAATAAGTGGAAGCATATACCTTGTTCATGGATAGGAAGAATTAACATTATTTTTTTAATTAAATCTTTATTGTTCAGATTATTACATTTGTTCCTCTTCCCCCCCCCCATAACTCCCCTCCTCCCAGTTCCCACCCCACCCTCCGCCCTCACTCCCCCCCAACTGTCCTCATCCATAGGTGCACGATTTTTGTTCAGTCTCTTCCTGCATCCCCCTCACCGCTTCCCCCAGCAAGAATAGTCAGTTCACTCCCTTTCTATGCCCCTGATTCTATTATAATCACCAGTATATTCAGTTCATCAGATTATTTAGTCACTTGATTCTTAGATTCACTTGTTGATAGATGTGTATTTGTTGTTCATAGTTTGTATCTTTACCGTTTTCTTCTTCTTCCTCTTCTTAAAGGATACCTTTCAGCATTTCATATAATACTGGTTTGGTGGTGATGAACTCCTTTAGCTTTTCCTTATCTGTGAAGCTCTTTATCTGATCTTCAATTCTGAATGATAGCTTTGCTGGATAAAGTAATCTTGGTTGTAGGTTCTTGGTATTCATCACTTTGAATATTTCTTGCCACTCCCTACTGGCCTGTAAAGTTTCTGTTGAGAAATCAGCTGACAGTCGTATGGGTATTCCCTTGTAGGTAACTGAGTTTCTTTCTCTTGCTGCTTTTAAGATTCTCTCTTTGTCTTTTGCTCTTGGCATTTTAATTATGCTGTGTCTTGGTGTGGTCCTCTTTGGATTCCTTTTGTTTGGGGTTCTCCGCGCTTCTTGGACCTGTAAGTCCATTTCTTTCACCAGTTAGGGGAAGTTTTCTGTCATTATTTCTTCAAATAGGTTTTCAATATCTTGCTCTCTCTCGTCCTCTGGCACCCCTATAATTCTGATGTTGGTACGCTTGAAGCTGTCCCAGAGGCTCCTTACACTATCCTCGCATTTTTGGATTCTTTTTTCATTCCGCCCCTCCGGTTGGGTGTTTTTTGCTTCCTCGCATTTCAAATCATTGACTTGATTCTTGCGCTCCTCTGGTCTGCTATCGGGAGTCTGTATAATATTCGTTATTTCAGTCCGTGTATGCTTAATTTCTAGTTGGTTCCCCAACATAACATCGAGGGTCTCATTAGTTTTCTTGTAGATCTCATTAAGTTTATCGGCGGCTTCTAAAAAGTTCTTGAGAGACCTTAAAAGTGTGGTTCTGAACTCTATATCTTCCATTGACAATTTTGTCCTGTTTCTTTGTCTCCGCATTTTGTTATGCTTTCTTGGTGCACCCCCTAGTGGTCTTTGTGCGCAGTCTTGTAGTTAAGCCTTGATTGTTGTAGCTAATTCCAGAGAGGGTTTGACCTCCAGGCCAAGTGGCTGTGAGAATCAGCTGTGTCTGCAGTGAGAGAACTTCTGTCCTCTAGGGAGGTGCTAATCTAGCCTTTGCCTGAGGCTATCCGGCAAATGCCTCTGTGCAGGGCTTGGGAGGGATGGGTCGCACCCAGGATCAACTGGGTGGGCCGGAGAGAGCAGTTAATGCAGCTCTCAGTCCTGTCCCCAGGGGCTCTGCCTCTCTGAGTCCCAGCAACCACTGCAAACCTCGGAGAGAAAGCTGCACTCGCTCTGACCGAAGCCAGACAGTCCCACTTCTCCCGTTTGAGTCTGGGTCCCTAAAGACTCGCCCGGATCTGGGGCTCAGAGTCTGCGACTCCCTCCCAATTGAAAACGCCAACCGCGCACTCCGCCACCAGCCGGCTCCGTGCACTCCGCACCTCAGAATTTGACTTCAGCACTGCGCCTCCTCTGAGTGTCCGTATGCATTTCTCTTTCCTCCTAGTTGTAGGACTTCCACTCAGCCAGTGTTCCTGTGGTTCTGGGTGATGTCCGTTCCGTTTTTTAGTTTCACTTTTGAAGTAGTTGTTCAAGGCAGCAAACTCTGGCGTTAACCTATGCCGCCATCTTGGTTCCCTCAGAATTAACATTATTAAAATGCCCATACTACCCAAAGCAATCTACAGATTCAATGCGATTCCTATCAAGATACCAAGGGTGTATTTCACAGCCCAGAACAAATATTTCAAAAATTTATATGAAATCACAAAAGACCCTGAATAGTAACATCAATCCTTAAAAAGAAGATCAAAGTTTGAGGAATCCCTATCTGATATCAAACTATACTAAAAGGCCATAGTAATCAAAACAGCATGGTACTGGTATAGAAACAGATGTACAAATCAATGGAATGGAATAGAGAGCCTAGATTATAAATTCACACCTTTTTATCTAATATTTGACAAAGGATGCAAAAACATAGAATGGACTAAAGGTAGTCCATTTAATAAATGGTATTGGTAAAATTAGGCAATATGTGAAAAAAAAGGAAACTAGACCACTGTATTACACCACACAAAAGAATAAACTGAAAATTGATTAAAGACTTAAATGTAAGTCTTAAAACCATAAAAATCCTATAAGAAAACATTGGCAGTAAAATCTCAGACATTTCTTGTAGCAATCTTTTTTCTGATATATCCCCTTGGGCAAGAGAAACATAATATGAACAAATGGAACTATATAAAACTAAAGAGTTTTTGCACACCTAGGAAACAAAATGAAAAGACAACCCACTGAATGTGAGAACATATTCACCAATGATACATCTGATAAAATGTTCATATACAAAATTTATAAAGAACTCATAAAACTCAACACCAAAAACAATCAATGAACAATGGGCAAAAGAACTGAATAGACACTTCTCAAAAGAGCACATACAGATGGCCAATAGATATATAAAAAAATGCTCAATGTACCTAATCTTCAGAGAAATGCAAATTAAAACCACAAAGAGATATCATCTCATACCTTTTAGAATGTCTATTATCAATAAATAAATGCACAACAAATGATGTTGAAGATGTGGAGAAAAGGGAAACCTTGTGCAATGGTTGGTTGGTGGGTACGCAGACGGTGTAGCCACTATGGAAAGCAGTATGGAGTTACCTCAAAAAAATTAAAAATGAAACTGCCTTATGACCCAGCGATTCCATTTCTGGGAATTTACCCAAAGAAACATGAAACCATTTGAAAGAATATACATACCCCTACATTCATTGCAGCGTTATGTACAATAGCCAAGACTTGGTAGCAGCCCAAGTGACCATCAGTAGATGAGTGGATAAAAAAGCTGTGGTACTTTTACACAATAGAAAATTCTCCCCATTGTAGCAGCATGGATGGACCTGAAGAGCATTATGCTTAGTGAAATAAGCCAGTCAGAGAAAGACAAGTACCATATATTTTCACTCATATGTGGAATTTTCTGAAGCAGAAAGCTCAGAGGTGGTGGGGTTGAGGGAAGGTGGGGGGGGCGGGGCACAGAGGGTTGGAGGGATTGAGCAAAAAGGAAAAAAAGAAAGAGAGAACTAATGGACATGGACAACAGTATGTTGATGATGTAGGAGTGGTAGAGGTGGATCAGGGCATAGAGGGGAATAATGTTGGGAGAGAAATTAAAGTTAAAAAGTAAATAAACCCATTATATGATTATTTAAAGATTAGAAATGTAATATTCTTGCTTCGCAAGCTTTGTGAATGGTGGCAATTGATAACTTTGTAAAAAGACTCGGGATGATAAATTTATCTGTAATCTTAAAATCATTATCTCTTCATTTCCCTATATTTTATGCATCCTAACTTGTGTAAGAAAATGGACCAATGCCTTAAAAATATGGTCTAATATACTCTTATGCTGACATTTTTTGTATTATGTGATCACATATATTTTCTTTTTCTCATCTAAATGTTATATTTACAGGTATTTAAAAAGTTTGTTAATTAAAAACATAAATAAACAAAAAATAAGTGTTTTCCTAAGCTGGTGTTCCATGAACACTATTTTCAGAATAAGAAAAAGGAAGGGTTTATTGGCTAATAAATTTAGGGAATATAGTATAATAATTAGAATTTTCAAGACTATGAGAAATAATAGCATTGCAGCATTTACTACTTCTGCAGAACTTTGCTGGCAAAGATTTTTATCCGTCATCTGAACCACCTTCTCATCTACAATGCTTGAAATATATTAAAGAGAAACAATCATCTATATACATTTACCCTAAAAGCATGTTGAAACATATGACATATTTATTCCTCCTTTCACTAAGCTGGTAATTTCCCATATTAAATTGAATAACTGAATAAACATAAACTAAACTCTTGTGACTTGTAATAAAATTAAGATGCATAAACAAGTCAGTGAAGTTAACACAAGTTGTTATCCTTTTTCTTTGCCCAACTCAAAAACCTTAGGTATAGGTTTGAGACCAAGATAGGTAAAGATGTATCTAACTTCTAAGGAAAAATCTAAATATTTAAGTACTTCAGATTCTTATAGGTACATATATTTAATGCCATTGATATATTTATTAAAAGTTTTTATCATTATACCTTACTACTAATAACATTGAGAATAACACAGCTTCACAACCTATTTCTATCTAGTGCCCGTTTTCATATTCAATTTCTTATTCTTTTAATACATTTGTGTATTAACTATTTGTTTGATGCTATATTGTAGTTACACTAAGGGAAGGCCATGAAAGACCTTGGTGTAAAACGAAATCCTTCCTGTGGACAGAACTTTGGGCAGTGTATCTCAGGCTCTGCTATATGTAGAACTAGAGGTTGTCTAAGATTTAGATGTATATTAAAATATGGATGAGGCCAGGATCTTAAGGCCTTTGAAAACTGAAGAGTAATAAAATGATGACAAGAAAGTCTTGGGGAGATTTATGTGTATAATTTCCTAAGAATAAAATGGGAGTGCATCTAGATATTTATGTTCCATCCAAATGTGCACAAGAAGGTGTTTACTATAGAGTGAGCTCTCAACTAGGTAGCTTTCCTATGAATGTCAGTCACGTTCATATTTTTGCTACACTGGTGCTTATTTTGTGGACCTGAATTACCAAGAGGTCATGGTGACAGTGATAAAGCATTTGCATGGACTAAACAATACAGAGGTATTCTGAGAATGACCTAGATCCTGCCACTTCTGGGTGCTCAATTTGTCAATAGTGAGGTCAAAACTGAGCTCTGCAATAAAGCATAATTTATTCAAAAAAAGTACCTCGTGACAGATAGGTTACACTAAACTTTAGGTACTAATTTGCTTTTCCAGCCTATAGAATTTCTACCACTATCATTGTTCATTAACTTGAAGAATAAATTTTCCACTGCCATAGAATCATATACAACACTATTAACAAGTGACATGTTTTATGCAAATGGTGTGTCCCAGAGGACTCACTTTTTTAAGATTGGTAAGATAACTATTTCATCTCACTCAAAGGAACAAACAGAAAATCAAAAAAAAATGAGGAGACAGAAGAATATGTACCAAATGTAGGAATAAGGAAAACCCCAGAGAAAAACTGTAATGAAAGAGAGATAAGTAATTTTTTCTGATAAAAAATTCAAGGAAATGGTCATTCTATTTCTCCCTCCTGTATACTGAATTGTGACCATTTTTCCGTTCATTCAATTCCTTGACATTACCTTCAGGAAATAAGCTCTGCCTCTTCAGATTCATCTGGGTGTTTGTTGTTTGGGTGTTCGTTGTTTACATTTTTTGGATTAGTTGTTGGTATTTTGGAGTTTTCTTCCCATTTATATATATATTTTTTTCTTCTCTTTCTTTTCTCTCTTACATTTTTTCATTTTCTCAATAACATTTTTGCACTCTTCTCTGTGTATGGTGTCTTCTCGTGTTGTATTTTGTGCCATTAAGTCAATGCAGGATAGAGAGAGCTACATAACCAGACACTCTGAGTGGAGCAAACATGGGGAGAAAAAGTAACAGCCCCCATAGGAAAGAAAAGGAGGAATCACTGAAAAAAGAAGTAAACAAAATGGAGGCAAGCAATATGTCAGAGAAAGAATTCAGAGCAATGGTCATAAGGACTCTGAAAAGGATGGAAGACAAATTCAACAATATATTTAAGAACCAAGAGAAAATGAAGAACCAAGAAGAAATGAATAATTTAATCACAACAATAAAAAACACAAAAGAAAGCATCAACAATAGACTTGAAGAAACGGAGGACTGCATCAGTGAGCTAAAAGACAAGATAAGAAAAAATACCCAAGCAGAGCAGCAACTGGAAAAAAAATATTAAAAAACTGGAGGAGAGCCTAAGGGAACTTTGGGACAACACAAAATGAAACAACATCCACATAATAGGGGTGCCAGAAGGAGAAGAAACTGAGCAAGGATTAGAAAACCTGTTTGAAGAAATTATGACAGAAAACTTCCCTGATATTGGCAAGAAAAAACTCACTCAAGTCCAAGAAGTACACTGAGTCCCAAAAAAGATGAACCCAAAAAAGACCACACCATGACACATTATATTTAAATTGGCAAACACCAAGGACAAAGCAAGCATTTTAAAGGCTGCCAAAGAGACAGAAAATTACCTACAAAGGATCTCCCATCAGATTATCAACTTATTTCTCAACAGAAACACATCAGTCCAGAAGGGAATGAAATAAAATATACAAAGTGATGTAAAGCAAGGGTCTGAATCCAAGAATACTGTACCCAGCAAGGCTATCAATCAAAATTGACAGTGAAATCAGGATTTTCACATACAAAAAGGACTAAGGGAGTTTATCACCTCCAAACCAGGAATGCAAGAAATAATAAAGGGTCTGCTGTAAAAAGAAGAAATAGGAAGGGAAGAAGTAACACAAGCATAAAGAATAAAAATGGTGACAAACAAGTACCTATCAATAATAACTTTAAATGTAAGTGGATTAAATGCTCCCAATCAAAAGAGATAGGGTAGTTGAATGGATAACAAAATATGACCAATATATCTGCTTTCTATAGGAGACCCACCTCAAAAGAAAGGACTCCCACAGACTGATGGTGAAGGGATGAAAAAAGGTTTTTTAGGCAAATGAAAATGAAAAGACAAAAACAAAACTGGTATAGCAATACTTATATCTGACAAATTAGACCTCAAAGTGAAGGCCATAACAAGAGATAAGGAAGGCCACTTCATTATACTAAAGAGAACAATTTAACAAGAAGATATAATTCTGGTAATCATATATGCACCCAATGCAGGAGCACCCAAATACATAAAAAACTTCTGGAGTCTATCAAGGAAGAGATTGACAGCAATACAGTCATAGTAGGAGACTTTAATCCCCCACTAACATACTGGATAAATTCTCTAAAAAAAAAATCAGCAAAGAAACATCAATCCTAAATGACTCACTAGATCAGATGGAAAAATTTGACATCTTCAGAACATTCCACTACAAAGACTCAAAATATACATTCTTCTCAAGTGCACATGGGTCACTTTCAAAGATAGCCCAGATATTGGGACAAAGGCAAAGTCTCTTCAAATTTAAGAAGATAGAAATCATATCAAGCATCTTCACAGATCACAATGGCATACAATTAATAATTAAAATAAAAACAATGGAAAAAAATAAATATCTGGAGGCTAAATGGCATGCTATTAAATACTGATTGGGTTACCAAAGAGATCAAAGAAGAAATAAAAGGCATCATAGCAACAAATGAAAATGAAAACAAAACAATCCAAAATCTATGGGACACAGTGAAAGCATTCTTGAAAGTGAAGTTTATAGCTCTACAGGACTTCCTCAAAAAACAAGAAAAAATGGTAATAAATCATCTAACACTTCAACACAAACAGTTATAAAGAGAGCAACAAGAAAAGCCCAGCCTAAGGAAGGAAATAATAAAGATCAGAGCAGAAAGAAACGACATAGAGACCAACAAAGCATTACAAAGATTAAGAAAACCAAGAGCTGGTTCTTTGAAAGGATAAACAAGATTGATGAACTTCTAGCCAGACTCATCAAGAAGCAGAGAGGACCCAAATAAACAAAATCAGAAATGAAAGAAGTGAAGTAACAACCAATCTTACAGAAATACGAAGGATTATGAAAAAAATACTGTAGCTGGACAAGTGGAATGAGAAGTTAACTAGAAGAGGACGTTCTGCCAAGAAAAGACGGGAACCTGCAAGCAGGCCACGTCAGAACAAAGTCTTGCAAACAAGACTTATTGTTTAGAGGCATAACTTTCCTTGAGGTGATAAATAGTCCATAGGGGCATGGAAAGTACAAGGGAGGGTGCACTGCTGCAGGTGGAAAGAGTCTTTGTATAACATAGGAAATTAATAGTGTAATGTATAACTTAGCTCTGATGATCTCATAAGCATGCTTTTTAATCATTGTCACTTGCTGTACTCCATTGTTATTTGCTGTGCTCCCTAAATAAAAGCAATGAGGGCTTTGGGGGCTTTGCTACTCGCCTGAGCGAGCACCCTTTGCTTCTCTGTATCCTGCACGCCAAGCTCATCTCAGCGTCACCGTTCACAAACAACATCAACAAATACCATGAACAACTCTATTCCAACAAAATGGATAACCTAGACAAAACAGACATATTCTTAGAAATATAAGCTCCCAAAACACAATCACGAAGAATCAAAAAACCTGAATAGGCCGATAAATACCATTGAAATTGAAGCAGTGATCAAAAATCTTCCAGCAAACAAAAGCCCTGGTCTGGACGGCTTTACAGGGGAGTTCTACCAAGCATTCAAAGAAGAATTAAACCTATCCTCCTCAGACTATTCCAAAAAATTCAGAGGAAGGTACACTTCCAAGTTTTTTCTAATAAGCCACCATTACCCTAATTCCAAAACCAGGTAGATACTACAAAAAAAGAGAACTACAAGCCAATATCATTTGTGAACATGGATGCTAAAATCCTCAATAAAATTCTAGCAAATCGGATTCAGTATTACATTAGAAAGATCATACACAAAGACCAAGTGGGATTTATGCCGGGGATGCAAGTATGGTACAATATCTGCATATCAATAAATGTGATAAACATCACATAAACAAATTGAAAGACAAAAATCACATAATCATATCAATCAATGCAGAAAAACCACTTGACATAACCCAACACCCTTTCTTGATAAAAACTCTCAGCAAAGAGGAAATAGAGGGATCATACCTCACCATAATATAAGCGTTATATGATAAAACTACAGCCAACATCATATTCAATGGGCAAAAACTAAATTCATTTGCCCTAAGAACAGGAACAAGACAAGGATGCCCACTTTCACCACTCCTGTTCAATATAGTACTGGAAGTTCTAGCCATAGTGATCAGAGAAGAAGAAGAAATAAAATGCATCCAAATTGAAAAAGAAGAAGTAAAACTGTCCTTATTCGCAGATGACATGATACTGTACCTGGAAAACCACAAAAACTCCATCAAATAACTACTAGACCTAATAAATGAACTCAGCAATGTAGCAGGATACAAAATTAACACCCAGTAATCTATGGCCTTTTTATACACCAATAATGAACTAACAGAAAGTGAAACTAAAAAAAAAATATCCCATTTACCATTGTACCAAAAAAATAAAAATTAAGATACCTAGGAATAAACTTAGCTAAGGTGGTAAAAGGCCTGTACTCAGAAAACTACAGGACATTGAAACAAGAAATAGAGGAAGACAAAAAAATGGAAGAACATACCATGCTATCATTAAAATGTCCATTCTACTGAAAGCAATCTACAGATTCAATGCAATCCCCATTAAAATCCAATGGCATAGTTCAAAGATCTAAAACAAACTCTCCAAAAATTCATCTGGAATTAAAAAAGACCCCGAATAACCACTGAAATCTTAAGAAAAAGAACAAAGTTGGAGGGATCACAATACCAGATATAAAGCTCTATTACCAAGCCATGGTTCTCATAACCTCCTGATACTGGCACAAGAACAGACATATAGACCGATGGAACAGAACAGAGAACCCAGAAATCAACCCAAGACATTATGCTCAATTAATATTTGACAAAGGAGACAAGAGCATACAATAGAGCCAAGACAGTCTATTCAATAAGTGGTACTGGGAAAATTGGTCACATACATGCAAAAAAAAACAACTAGGTCATCAACTTACACCATACACAAAAACAAACTCAAAATGGCTACAGGACTTAAATGTAAGATGGGAAACCATAAAAATACTAAAAGACTCCATAGGCAGCAAAATAGCAGACATATGCCGTATCAGTATCTTTACCAACACAGCTCCTAGGGCAGTGGTTGGCAAACTCATTAGTCAACAGAGCCAAATATCAACAGTACAACGATTGAAATTTCTTTTGAGAGCCAAATTTTTTAAACTTAAACTATATAGGTCAGTACATTGTTATTAACTTAATTAGGGTACTCCTAAGGCTTAGGAAGAGCCACACTCAAGGGGCCAAAAAGCCGCAAGTGGCTTGCGAGCCACAGTTTGCCGACCACGATCTAGGGCACTGGAGACTAAGGAAAAAATAAACAAATGGAACTACATCAAAATAAAAAGCTTCTGCACAGGAAAAGAAACCATTCACAAAACAACAAGAAAGTCCACTGCATGGGAGAACATATTTGCCAATGCTATTTCTGATAAGGGTTTAATCTCTAAAATTTATAGAGAACCCATAAATTTAGAAAGGGAAGATAGACAACCCAATCAAAAAACGGGCAATTAACCTAAATAGATACTTTTCAAAAGAGGACGTTAGGAAGGCCAAGAGACATATGAAAACATGCTCAAAATCACAAATCATATGAGAGATGCAAATTAAAAGAGCATTGATGTACCATCTCACACCTGTCAGAATGGCTATCATCAACAAATCAACAAATGACAAGTGGTGGCAAGGATGTGGAGAAAAACTAACTCTCATGCACTGCTGGTGGGAATGCAGACTGGTGCAGCCACTGTGGAAGACAGTAAGGAGTTTCCTCAAAAAACTAAAAATAAAACTCCCATTTGACCCTGTGATCCCAAGTCTAGGAATATATTCTAAGAAACTAGAAACACCAATCTGAAAGGACATATGCACCCCTATGTTCATAGCAGCACAATTTACAATATCTACTAGTAAGATTTGGAAACAGTTTAAGTGCCCATCAGCGGATGAGTGGATTAAAAAAATGTGGTACATCTACACAATGTGGTACATCTACATTGCTTTAAAAAGGAAGGAACTCCTATCATTTGAAACAGTATGGGTGGACCTGGAGAGCATTATGCTAAGTGGAACAAGCCAGTCAGAGAAAGATAAATATCACATGATCTCACTCATTTTTGGATTATAATAAACAACATAAACTGATGAAAAAAAAACAGATCCAGAGACAGAGAAGCATCGATTAGACCGTCATACCTCAGAGGGAAGGTAGGGGAGGGTGGGGGTAAGAGGGAGAGATCAACCAAAGGACTTGTACGCATGCATATGAGCATAACCAATGGACACAGACACCAGGGGGGTAACTGCTAGAGTGGGGGTGGGTGTGGGGGGGAAGGGGGGGGAAGGACATATATGTAATACCTTAATCAATAAAGAAAATTTTAAAAAAGATTTATAGAAATAAAAAGACAAGGGTAGCAAAATTATAACTACAATAACTAGAAGATGCACAAAACAAATATAACTAAATTATGTCAAAAACATAAAGTATAGAAGTGGGAGTAAAAATGTATTTCTTTTAGAATGTTTTGAACTTAAATGTCTATCAGCTTAAAACATGTTTCTCTAGATCAGTGGTTCTCAACCTGTGGGTCGCGACCCCTCTGGCGGTCGAAGGACTCTTTCACAGGGGTCGCCTAAGACCATCCTGCATATCAGATATTTACATTACAATGCATAACAGTAGCAACATTACAGTTATGAAGTAGCAACGAAAATAATTTTATGGTTGGGTCACAACATGAGGAACTGTATTTAAAGGGACAGAAGGTTGAGAACCACTGCGCTAGATAGCTACAGATGAATATATATAAACCTCATGGTATCCACGAATCAAAACCTATAAAATATACACAAAATACAAAAGTAAATAAACACCTCCAAATAAGAAAAAACCTGGCATACCTAATGGAAAGATAATGAAAGAAGTACAGAACTCCAAAAACAAAGAGCAACAAGCACTTATTTTTCAATAATTACTTTAAATGTAAATGGACTAAATGCTTCAATGAAAAGACATAGGTTGTTTCTCTGACTGACTTATTTCACTTAGCATATACCCTCTAGGTCCATCCAGGCTGGCACAAATGGTAAGATTTTTTTCCTTCTTATGGCCCAGTAATATTCCATTGTATATATGTACAACAGATTTTTCTCTTTTTAAAAAATCCTCACTTGAGGATATATTTATTGGTGAGAGAGAGAGAGAGAGAGAGAGAGAGAGAGAGAGAGAGGAGAGAGAAAATGGTGGGGAGAAAGAGAAAGAGAGAGAGAAATCAATGTGAGAGAGAAACATCAATTGTTTGCATTTCTAGGTATGTGCCCTGACCAGGAATTAAACGCACAACCTTTTTGGTGTACAGGACTACACTCCAACCATCTGAGCCAGCTGGCTAGGGCTGTACCACAGCTTTTTTATCCACTTGTTTATTGACAGGCACTTGGGTTGTTTTTATAGTTTGGCTATTATAAATAACTAGTAGCCTGGTGCACAAAAATTTGTGCACTCGGGGGTGAGGGTGAGGGGTGGGGCCAGACCACTCAGCCCGACCTGCACCCTCTGTCATGTTCCTGGACCCCGGCCACTCCTGGCCTAGGCACAGGCCTACAGGCTTGGGGTGGCCTGGCTCCCAAGGCCCCATTTTATCAAGAGAACAAAGTTGGCATTAGTTACAGCCCTCACTGAACCCAGTACAGTTCATCTGTGCATACAACTGCCTCGTTCATGTGCCTGCTTCGCCCTACTGAATTACTAACATCTTGAGGACATAGCTCTGTCTTATCCTGCTTCACCTTCAGTGCCTGGCCTGGTGCCAGGGACCTGAGAGGGTTTTCTGAGTGAGTGAATAATGAGTGAGTGAATGAGTGAATGAATGAGCAAGTAAGTGAATGAGCAAGCAGCTACCAGTCGGGATAGTTCGCACTCCGCTCTTGGCTGCCTGATGCAAACCCTGGGCAGTTCCCGCCCTGCTCCCAGTGGCCCCACTCCCCTCTCCCAGCTTGGCAGTGTATGCGCAGGGCAAAGGCAACCTGGGTGTGCGTGTTGGCAGATCAGTGCATTAGCACCGGCCAACCCGTTTGTGGGTGTGGCCATTGGCGGATTGGTCCATTAGCACCCGCCAGCCCAGGATCCCCACGGGAAGGCCGTTTGTGGGTGCAGCCGGTGACAGATCAGTGCATTAGCACTCGCCAACCTGGGATTCCTGCTGGAGGGCTGTTTGTGGGTGTGGCCAGTGGCTGATTGGTGCAATAGCACCCCCCAGCCAGGGAAGCGGGGAGGGCCATTTGTGGGTGTGTCTGGTGGCGGATCACTGTGGTCCCGCCGGCCAGCCCTGGATAGGGTCCCACACGGTCTGCCTGCCGCCCAGGTCGCAGATAGCAGGCCCGGATGGCAGTGGGGCAGGCGGGATGGTGCTGTCCCGCCCTGCCTGTAGTATGCAAATTAGCCGCCATCTTTGTTGGCAGTTAATTTGCATATCACCCTGATTAGCCAATGGGAAACGTGTCAGAGCTACGGTTAATTACCATGTTTGTCTATTGTTAGATAGGATGCTGAAATATATGTGGAATCTAAAGAACAATATTTAAAAAACAGAAACAGACTCACAGAGACAGAGGACTGATGGTTGCCAGGGGGGAAGTAGGTTTGGGGGAATGTATGAAAAAGGTGAAGGTTTGAGAAATATAGATTAGTAGTTTTAAAATAGTCACGGGGATGTAAAGTACAACAGAGGAAATATAATGAATAACATTGTGTTGTAATGTACCCCGTGAATCACAGAAGGATGCCTCAAGAAGTCGAATTAAAGAGTCACATTTATTGCAATCCTGGACTATGAGGGATCATTCCCAAATCTCATAGTAACAAGATGGTCGCAGCTCCAAGGTTATATAGGCAAAAAATCACAAAGGTATTGATTACATCCCAGGGTTTGGAATGAGGAACCTGGCTTACAAAAAGCAGTTTACAGAAGCAGAATTAAGCATGTTAATTATAGTTTTGGGTCTCGGGGTCACTGAATTGACAGAAATACATTATCTAGAGCCCTTGGGTCTGGAATGAGGAACCTAGTTTGCAAAAAAGCAGTTTACAGAAGCAGAAACAGCATGTTATAAATACATTATCTAGAGCCCTTGGGTAACCTGGGTTAAACTTAGGCATATTATCTAAATTACAGTTTTAGGTCTAGAGCCCTCTGACCTTGGGATAACTGTGCTGTCCTTCCCAGGTGAAGGAAAAATGTGCTTTCTAAGATCAGTATGACCACAACCCATGGGATATTCACATTACAATCAATAAGGCATTTAATCGAATAGGATGATTTATATAATTCAGAAAATCAAAATAACCTGTCCATTGTTAAACAAAGCAAATATATACATAAGCCAAACAGCAGGATTAATGTTAAACTATAATTTCTACCTGAGATCATTGCTACCACACTTCAGTTGTAGTAACTATCTATGGTGCCAGATGGATACTATAAATATTAGGGGAAAGAACTTTGAAAAGTATATGATAGTCTAACCAATATGCTATAATGTAAGATGTAAGGAAAAATAGATAGGTATCTTCAGCCAAGAAAGGGAAAAGGACATAGGGTGGCAGAATGATTAAAAACAAGACCAATCTATATGTTGCCTATGAGAGAATCATTTTAGATGGAAAGATAAACAGAGACGAAAAGTGAAGGGATAGAAAAAGCTATCCCATGCAAATATAAACAAAGTAGCTGGGGTCTCAATCTATAATAATAAAAGCATAATATGCTAATTAGACCAGATGTCCTTTTGGATGTCTTTCCCAACGACCTTCTTGAGGAAGGCAGGGCTGTGAGGGAAGACCAGGACCCAGGTGCTAGAGGGAAGCCAGTGCTGGCAGCCAGGGGAATAAAGGCCTACTCTTGCACGAATTTTATGCATCACATCTAGTATTCATATAAGACAAGGTCAACTTTTAAAAAAGTATGTAAAAGAGAGACCAAGAAGGACATTCCATAATGATAAAGACATCAATCTATGAGGATATTATAATTGTAAATATTTCTGCACCCAATATAGGAGCACCAAAATATATAAAGCAATATTACTGGATATAAAGGCAGAAAATAACAGTATTAAAATAATAATAGGGGACTTTAATACCCCTCTTACTTCAATGAATAATTTATCGAGGCAGAAAATTAATAAGAAAACAATGGCAGGAAATGGCACATTAGATCAGATGGACTTAATAGTCATTTTTAAAACATTTCATACTAAAACTGCAGAATGCACATTCTTTTTAACTAACATGTTTCAGGATAGACCAGATATTAGGTCACAATACTAATCTCAATAAATGCAAGAATAAAATTATATCAAGAATAAAATTATAGCAAGTATCTATCATGGCATGAACCTATGAAATAGGAATTTTTAGGGGTAAAATAGGCAGATTTAGAGAAGTTTCAAAATTAAGGGGGTCCATGGAAAAACACAGGGCTATGGAGTTGCAAAATGTTATGTTTCCATAAGAAGAGAAGTTGGGAGAGGCAGCAGTTATATTTCCATAAGACTAGGGAACTGGAAGTAACAAAAGGTCTATATTTACAAAATAAAGAAGGAGAAAGAAAGCCCAAAGGAAATAGGAGAACAATGAGGGAGGAGGGCCTCATATGTCCCATGTTAGGTTTGACCTTTGAGCTCAGGTGTTGCTATAGTGACCAAATCAAAGAGAATATTGACCAATCAGAGGGTATATTGGGACATAGGGACTTGCAGTCTTTATAAATTGTGGAAATTGTGGAAGGAGGAATTCAGTGGGACTCTTCCCTCCTCCCCATGAGGGAGTCGTACTTGTTCTTCAGTAAATTTTCACCTTTACTATACCAACTTTGACTCCAACAGACAGAATCCAGGGAAGCCATTCTGCCTAGGGGAACACCACGTGTTCCAGTCCAAAAATCCCGGATCACCTAGAAATTCAACTACAGGGAGAAAACTAGAAAACACACACACACAAATATGTGGAGATTAAATAACATGCTACTAAACAACCAATGGTTCAAAGAGGAAATCAAACAGAAAATCATAAATTACCTTGCAGGAAATAAAAATGAAACTACATGGCCAACCTCAAGAAGCAGAAAAAATCCCAATAAACAATCTAACTTTACACCTAAAGGAATTATAAAAAAAAAAAAATACAAAGCCCAAAGTAATTAGAAGAAAGAAAATAATGAATATAAATATAGTAGAAATAAATGAAATAGAAACTTAAAAAAAAAATAGAAAAGATAAATGAAACTAAGAGCTGGTTCTTTGAAAAGATAAATAAAATTGACAGACCTCATAAAGAAATAATAAGAGAGGCCCCAAATAAATATCAGAAATGAAAGAGGAGAGCTTGAAAATAACACCACAGGATTACAAAGAATCATTAAAGAATACAATGAAGAATTATATGTCAACAAATTGATCAACCTAGAAGAAATAAATAACTTTCAAGAAATATATAGTCTTCCAAGACTAAACCAAGAGAAACAGAAAATCTGAACAGACTCAATACTAATAATAAAATTGAAGCAGTAATACAAAAACCTCCCAACAAACCTAAGAGCCCAGGATGAAACGGCTTTACAGGTGAATTTTAACAAACATTTTAAGAAGAATTAATGCCTATACTTCTCAAACTATTCAAAATATCAAAGGGAAATAAATGTTTTCAAACTCACTCTGTGAAGCCAGTACTACCCTGACTCCCAAACCAGGCAAAAACAGTACAAAAAAATTAAAAGCCAATATGTTTGGTGAACATAGGTACAAAATTCTCTACAAAATACTGCAAACCAAATTCAGCAATACATTTAAAAGATTATACACCATGAACAAGTGGGACACATACCAGTGATGTAAAAATGGTTCATATTCACAAAAAATTTAATGTGATAAACCACATCAACAAAACCAATAAATAAAAATCAATACATAAAAGTCATATGGTCATCTCAATAAATGAAGAAAAGCATTTGACAACATTTAACATCCATTTACAATAAAAAATACTCTAAAGAAAGAGAGTATAGAAGGAACTTACCTAAATATGATAAAGGTTGTAGATGACAAATACAAAGCTAACATGGTATTCAATGGTGAAAAGCTGAAAGCTTTTGCTCGAAGACTAGGAAAAGGATGCCCACTCTATCCACTATTATTTAATACTAGGGGCCCAGTGCACGAATTTGTGCATCTTGAAAGGAACTGTGGGCCATGAGGCTGTGGTGAGCACAGGGGCGGGTCTTGGCCCATCCTCCACACCCCTGCCCAGCCCTTTCTGCCGTGGCCCCCAGTCACCTGTCTGCCAGCAGTACCACTCCTGCTGCCACCACTCCCACACACTGACGTTGCCAGCCCCACTCGCACCTGCTGATGGTGCGGAGTGATTAGGGCCAGCGCCAGCAGTGTGTGCAAATAGATGAAAACAGCGGCTGCTGCCCCAATCACCCTTCAGTGGCAGGGGGAGGTGGAGAAGCCCTCAGGGGTGATTGGGACTGGCAGCTGACACTCACACCTGCTGATGACGCCAAGTGATCAGGACCGGTGCTGGGTGCCTGCAGTAGGTGCGAGCACCAGGCAGGACCACGGTACATGGGAGGAAAGAATTTTCAGTAACCACCAGAGGCTCATCCTGATGACAGTAACCAGTGCCCCGCCTTGGTCTGGTGCCCCTGCTCACCTGCTCCACCATTCTGCCGCAGCCAATGCCCGTCATGTTCCATGCTCTGCCACCTGCTGCCAATGCCCACCATGCTCCGCGTGCACCCCTGGTGGTCAACGCACATCATAGTGACTGGTTGTTTGGTTGTTCATTTATTCCACCATTCGATCTATTTGCATATTAGGGTTTTATATATATAGACTAGAGGACTGGTACACAAAAATTCGTGCAAGGGGAGAGGGTCGTCCCTCAGCCTGGCCTGTCCCCTCTCACAGTCCAGGATCACTCAGGGGATGTCCTACTGATAGCTTAGGCCTGCTCTCCACAGGGAAAGGGCCTAATCCTCAGTCTGGCCTCCCTCTGTGGGAGGCAACTGAGCAATCAGGGGAAGGCACCGCTCCCATCAACCCACTGCTGCTGCCACTGCCAGTCCTTGGCCCTCGCTTCTTAGCGCTGGCCCTGCTGCCCCCCGCCCACTGGTGGGAAGGGGGCAATCTGGGGCCAGGCCAGCTGGGGGAGGGGTTATGGGAGGTTGAGGCACAGCAGGTCATACCCTGTCCAGCCTCTGTGGAGGCATGGAACCATGACTGGACCAAGCTGCAACTTTGTGGCTGCCTCTGTGGAAGGGGCAGCACTGGAACCAGGATCGCACAGCCCCCACTCCCGCTGCCTCTGCAGAAGGGGCCATGGCGCTGGACAGGCCCACACCATGTCTTCTCCCATTCCCAGGCCTCTCTTGCACCAACTCTGCAAAACTGGCCATGGCCCCGCCCTCTTACGTGGCTCTGCCCTCTCATGCAGCCCTGCCTTCTCACTCGGCCCCACCCTCTCCTGCAGCTCTGGCCTTTCATGCAGTGCTGGGATCTCCTGCAGCCCCAGCCTCCCATGTGGCGCCTGACTCTCCCGTGACCCTGCTCCCTCATGCAACCCACACTCTCACATGGTGATGGGCTCTCTCACAGCCTCTGTGAGAGGGGCCACAGTGCTGGACTGGCCTGCGCTGCTGCCTCTCCTGCGCAGCCAGCCCTTGGCCCTTGCAGCCACTGTGGCTTTCTCCAGAAGACATCTGGTCTAATTAGCATATTACCCTTTTAACAGTATAGATAAAATTGGAAGTTGTAGTTATAGCAATAAGACAAGAAAAAGAAATGAAAGGCACAAAGATTGGAATGATAAAAGTAAAACTGTCACTGTTTGCACATGGCATAAAACTATATATTTATATATGAATTCATTAAAAATAATAGAATTAATAAAGGAATTCAGTAAAAAGCAAGATGCACAATTAATATACAAAATGAATCACGCTTCTATACTCATAATGAACTATCAAAAGAAGAAATTAAGAAAACAACCACATTAACAATTACATCAGAAAGAATAAAATACCTAGGAATAAATTTAAAGAAGGAGGTGAAATACATGTACTCTGAAAACTATAAGACAATGAAGGACAAACCTGAAGTGAACACAAATAAATAGAAGAATATGTGATGCTCATGGATTACAGTAATTAATATCATGAAAATGTTCAGACTATTCAAATCAATCTATATATTCTAAGAATCTCTGTCAAAATACCAAGTGGTCTTCTCAGAACTACAGAAAATAATCCTAAAATTCATATGGAGTCACAAAAGGACACAAATAGCCAAAGCAATATTGAGAAAAAAGAACAAAGTTGGAGGTATAATACTCGCTGATTTGAAACTATAGTACAAAACTGTGATAATCAAATAGTATGGTACTGGCACAAAAAAAGATAGACCTAGAGAGTACTGTGATAATTAAAATGTAAAACTAAGAAAGACAAAAACTGTATGATTTCACTTATATGTAAAATCCATAAAGCAAAGCACACACACAAAAAAATAGAATAGAAGAAAACCCATAGATACAAACTTATGGTTGCCATAGAGCAGATAGGTGGGGGTTGGACAAAAAGTGGAAAGGGATTAAAAAGTACAAACTTACAGTTACAGTATAAGTCATGGGAATGCAATGCACAACATAGGGAACAGAGTCAATAATATTACAATAACTACTAGAGGCCCGGTGCAAGCATTTGGGGGAATCCCTTAGCCAGGCCTGTGCCCTCTTGCAGTCTGGGAGCCCTCTGGGGATGTCCAACTGCCATGGAGGAGGGAGAGGCTCCCACCACTGCCGCTGCGCTCACCAGCCCTGAGCCTGGCTTCTAACTGAGTGATGCTCTCCCTGTGGGAGTGCACTGACCACCAGGGGGCAGCTCCTGCGTTGAGCATCTACCCCTGGTGGTCAGCGCGCATCATAGCGACTGGTCGTTTTGTCACTTTGTCAATTTGCATATTAGCCTTTTAGTATAAAGGATGCACAGGAACAGATAGTTACTAAACAAGTTATGTTTATCACATTGTAAGGTATATAAGTGTTAAATCACTATATTCTACACCTGAAACTAATATACACTGTATGCCAATTATAGCTAAAAAATAAATTAAAAATAAAAAGGTTTTTAAAATTATTATAGCCATCCTAAAAGACTGTTCTGTGAAACAAACTGTTAACAGAATAATAATACAACCCACAGGCAGGGAGAAAATACATGCAATATATATATATATATATATATATATATATATATATATATATATATATATATACACTGAGTGGCCAGATTATTATGACCACCTGATGTTTGTAGGCAAATTAGCTATAATTTCGTGCTGAAGTTGCTAGAGGGCCAGACCATTATAAATAGGAAAGCAGGTTGTTTAACATGACAGTAGAAGTGATTTTTTCTGAAGATATGGGTAAACAATGCCATTCAACAGCCTTTGAACGTGAGATATATTTGAACGTGAGTGGCCAGATTATTATGACCACCTGACATTTGTAGGCAAATTAGCCATACACTGCATCATATGGGATATGGAAGCTGAAGGCCTGTTCGAACACCTTTGCTGTCTGTAGTTACCAAGATAAAACGTCTCCAATTCACACAGGAACACAAGGATTGGACAATTGAGCATTGGATAAAAGTCATGTAGTCCGATGAGTCACATTTCACTTGCATTATGCAGATGGCAGAGTGAGAATTTGGCGGAAACAGCATGAAAGCATGCACCCCACATGCATGAGTACAACCCTTCAAGCTGGTGGGGACAGTGTTATGGTTTGGGGCATGTTTTCCTGGCATGATTTGGGCCCTTTAATTCGTGTGGAACAACATTTGAATAGCACAACATACCTAAGTATCATTGCTGATCAAGTTCATCCTATCATGTTGATGGCGTATCCCAATGGAGATGGCTTCTTCCAACAAGACAATGCGCTATGCCATGGTGCTCATACTATGCAGGAGTGGTTTCAAGAACATGAGGGAGACTTTACCTCCCACAATCACCAGATCTCAATCCAATTGAGCATTTGTGGGAGGAAGTTAAAAGAGTCACCAGGCAGTTGGTTCCACAACCATCAAATCTCACAGAACTGGACAGTGCTATTCATCAGGCATGGTGTCAGATTCCTCTCATCACCTTTCAACACCTCATGGAGTCAATGCCAAGAAGAATCGCCGCAGTATTGAAGGCAAAGATGGCTCAACGAAGTACTGATGGGGTGGTCATAATAATCTGGCCACTCATAATAATATATATCCCACGTTCAAAAGGCTGTTAATTCATGTTGTTTACCCATATCTTCAGAAAAAAAATCAAAAATCACTTCTACTGTTGTGGTAAACAACCTGCTTCCGTATTTATAATGGTCTGGCCCTCTAGCAACTTCAGCGTGAAATTATAGCTAATTTGCCTACTAACGTAAGGTGGTCATAATAATCTGGCCACTCAGGTATGTATGTATGTATATATATATATATATATATATATATATATATATATATATATATGTAAATATATATATATATGTAAATATATATATTTATATATATTAAAGAACTGTTATCTAAAATATACAAAGATCTTAAAATTCAATAACTATGAAACAAAGAACTCAATAACAACATGGGCAAAAGATCTGAGCAAATCTTTTTACCTTATCAGAAAAAGTCATGTAGTGGCAAAAAGTATATGAAAATATGTTCAACATATATGTCATCAAGAAATTGCAAATTAAAACAATGAGATACCATTACACAACTATTAAAATGGCTAAAATCCAAAACCTTGAAAACAAAAAATACTGTCAAGGATATGGAGCAATGGGGACTCTAATTCATGGGATAGCAAAATGGTATAGTCACTTTAAAGATGGTTTGTCAGATTCTTGCAAAGTTAAATAATAGTCTTATCATATGATCCAGTAATCCTGTTCCTATATGTTGACTTAACTGTGTGAAAATTTATGTTTCCACAAAAGTTATGCTGTATTCAACAGGTGCTAAGTTGTTTGGATACAACCAATTAATAAAGAAACTCGGTTTGCAACAATTGTGAAAAAATTACTGAGTCCATACAGGCACCAGAAACTTCTGTTTGAACTATTTACAAATTATTTTTAAACTAGATGCCCAGTGCACAAAAATTTGTGCACTGGCCAGGGGGGAAGGGGGGGTGTCCCTCAGCCCCACTTGTGCCCTCTCACAGTCTGGGACCCCTCAGGAAATAACCACCTGCTGGTTTAGGCTTGCTCCCCGGGTGGCAGGTGGCAGGCCCAATCCCTAGGTGCCTGTCCCACCTCCCTGGGTTGCACACAGGGCAGAGCCAACCTGGGGGTTGGGGTGCCGTTCCCGGTCGCGGACAAGGCAGGGCCGATCGGGGGGTTGGAATGCCGCCTCTGGTGGTGCACAGGGCAGGGCCAATCAGGGGGTTGGGGTGCAAGAATAGGGCTTCCGTGAGCCAATTGCACTGACAAGCCCCGCTATCCAGGGCCTCACACGGGGGTCCCAGCTCAGAGCGGGGCTTAGGTAGCACACGGGTGCCTGGATGGCGGCTCGCGCTGGCGCACCCTGCCTGCAGTATGCAAATTAGCCGCCATCTTTGTTAGTGCTTAATTTGCATATTGTGCTGATTAGCCAATGGGAGGTGTAGCAAAGGTACAGTCAATTACCATGTTTGACTATTATTAAATAGGATACCTATCACAAAAAAGCAAACATACCTGTAATGTTATCAGATAAAATACTGCAAAAAAGCAATTTAGAGGTAAAGAGCATATCTTTACAGAGACAAAGGCTCAGTTAACCAGGCAAATAGAACACTTTTGTGTAATATAAATTTTACACTTTTAACAAAATAGTTTCCAAATATATAAACCAAACTTGTAAGACTACCAGGAAACAGAGAACCCCATAATCACAGAGGGAAATCTTAACACATATCTCTTGGTAACAAAGAATAAACAGAAAGAACTTTAATGAAATTAAAGGAGAACTGAACACAATAAGTTAATTTGATCTAGTAGATTTACACAAAAGATGTGATTGATTAACAAACCTGCAAACAAAGTTTTTCTGTTTATACTTTAATTAAAAGTAAATAATACTGAAAATATTATTATGCTTACTATTTAGTATTTCTATTTTGACAATTCCATGTTTCTTAGTTTGATATTGGCTTTTTGACAATGGAACTTTATACTCAGGTAAAATATTTTCATATAATACTGATGGGGTGGAGCACATAATAGAAATAGAATCACAGTTGTTTCATAACTACTCACTATAAAAAAAAAGAGAGTTTTTTACAGACCCTGGGAAACTGGAGAATGTGTTATAAGAGGAAAAACAAGCCCTGGAGATAAGGCAGCCTTGGAGCCCAGATCAAGGACAACATATCTAAAGGGAAACAGCGTTCTGGGCTATTCTTTGTAGCATTCTGGGGCTAATCTTTGCAGTGTTCCAGGGCTACTCTTTGCAAGGACAATGAAAGAAGGTAGACCCTGGAAACTCACTATCTTTAGATTTTTTCTACCCACTAACTCTACATAAGAGCTCATTTGAAATAAAACTTTAGAGCAATTTTTCAATTTGAATTAACACTCAGAAAGATTTAACCTTGTCTGTGCTTATTGGCTTAGTAATGATAGGCAGTAACAGACCCATTGTATTTGATATCAATACCTCTACTACTTTAGGAGCTACAAGTAAAATCTTTAAAGTCATTAAATAGAGAACTGAATTTTTTCAAAATCTCTGTAATTTAGATACATGACAATTATCCAGAAATATTTCCTCTCATGTTTTGAAACAGTATAATCAAATACCATATTGTTGAAATAGTGAATTATAGTGTAGAGTATGTGATGTGTAAAAATAATGAGAGTACTTTTCAAGAAAATCGTTTTATAAGGTATTCACAATTTAGAATATAATTCAATATTTTTATAACAGATATGGATGAGGAAAAAAATTATAAAGAATATAGTTTAAATTTTTTAAGGAGATTAAAAACAGTTCAGTGTATATTGTGGGAATATTTTTATTGAAACATATGTAATTATTTCTTTTTAATTCGTACCTAATTATTTTACTAATGGATCTAAAAATTTTATATTCCAGCATTAAGCTTAATTATCCCCATATTTTAAACTGAGGAATACTTGACGCAAAAGGGATGAGAAAACACACAAGATCATATCATTACAACCTTATTTCTGAGTCATGGATAAGCTCAAGGTTATGTCACTAATGTGAATGTCCTTTAAAATATCTAACAATAGACTAATTAAGCATCTTAATGTTTGCCCTCGGAAAAACTAGCTATTCCACTTACCAGCTACATGAACTTTATCTAGTTAGTTAATCTTTCTGATTTTTGTTTTCCTCATCAATACAAAATAATTATGTACTTACATTATCCTTCCTATATAATAAAAGCCCAGTGACCGAAACAGCAGAATGACCAGAATGACTAGAGACCAGAATGACCGAGGCCACTCACCAACCCCGCTCCCCAGCGGGGACCCCCACCCCGATTTGGGGCCCCCATTAAGGAAGGTCACTGGCCCCCACCAGTGCCCTAGTATGCAAATTGACCTTAATGGCAGAACAACCAGAACGACCGCTCAACCAGTCACTATGAGGCACACTGACCACCTCTTTGTTCCTTTCCCCAGCTGGCAGGCTCCAATTGCCCGATGGTGAATGGGAAACTGGGGTTGGGTGGCAGGGGACATGGCCGGTACCAGGCAAAGGCCCCTGCCCCAACTGTCGCCCCCCACACAGAGGGTGACCCATGGTGGGGGCGGGGCCGGCTAGCAGGCAGGAACAGCCGATCTCTCAGTCCCTTGCCCCAGCTGTCAGGCTCTGATTTCCCAATGGCCAATGGGGAACTGGGGGTGGGTGGTGGCAGGGGGTGGGGTCAGGTGTGGGCAGCCAGGGAAGATGGCCCTGACACAGGCCAGGCCTAGGGACAATACCCACCCATTAATTTTGTGCACCAGGGCTCTAGTATATAACAGAAGCCTAATATGCAAATAAATGAGACAGCAGACGACTGGTGGAATGACTGGTCGCTGTGATGCACACTGACCACCAGGGGGCAGATGCTCAATGCAGAAGCTACCCCCAGCCTGCAGGCCCCAAGCCAGTCAAGTCAGGTGCCAGCGGGGCCACTGCTGGCCCCACCAGTCACCCCGCAGAGGGAGGCAAATGGCGGTGGCAGTGGGGAGTGCAGAGGAGCTGGCAAGCAGGCAGTGCCAGGCCAGCCAAGATGGGTGCCAGCAGGGGCCCTCTGATCACCCCACTGGTTGCCCCACAGATAGTCCCTGATTGCTGGCCAGGCCTAGGGACCCTACCCATGCATGAATTTAATGCATTGGGCCTCTAATAGGATTAATCTATACCAGGGGTGGGCAACCCCTGGCACGCGTGCCAAACATGGCACGCCAGTAACTTGCTGGCACGAGAAAACCTCTCTTAACATCTTCCATTTACAATTTTTTTCTTAATATTAACTTTATTTTTCAGAAAAATTCAGTGTAGGTGCATCTTAGATAAATAAATAATTTTACATAACAAGTTATCTTAAAGACCATAGACATGGATTGACGAGAGAGGGGAAGAGCAATTTCAATAGTGTCGAACTATTGAGGACTTGAAATGACATTTTTTCTGTTTAAAAAAACTCTGCAACAGCATTACTCTCCATGTTTTCATCCACATACGTTTGTGAATCTTTGTTCTCAGTGATGAATTTTGTTAAGTTTCATAATAGGAGTAGCCTGATGGATGAAAGTAGTAGCTCATGTATATCTCTGAAGGTCACGAAATATAAACCTGGTGTAAAATCTCTGTCATCAGGGATGCAGCAGCAAAAGTCCCACTGATAATATCAAACGGAGTCATAAAGTTTTCTGTCAGACTATCAATGTACATGCATACATTAAAAAATAAATGTATTTTTCATCATCATATACTGTGTTTTTGTTGCTCGAATGAATTTTATTATTTCTTCAAGGTTCTTCACATACGTACACCTTAAGAGATATCAAGTAGGCGTAACATGTTCTCAAAAAATTAAGGTTGGCACGCAGAAGAATTTTGAGTCAGAGATTTTGCTGGTTTTGGCATGCACTCACAAAAAGGTTGCCTACACCTGATCTATACTAATAATAGACAACTATGTAAATTGACCATCCCTCCACAATGTCCACAGCCAATCAGGAGTGAGTATGCAAATTAGCCCGACAAAGATGGCAGCACCCATAGCATTCTGTGCCCGGAGCAGCAGCGGCAGAGAGCTACCAGCAGCAGTGGGCGTGGTGGCCGGGCTGCCTGGCTGCTGGCTTGGGTGGGCTATACCCCGTGCTTCTGGAACCTGTGCTGAGGCAACCGGTGGCGTGGGAAACTATCGAGCACATCCGAGTCTGGGGCTCTGGGCGACATTGGACTGCAGCTCAGGAGGCAAGGCACTGGAGGACCTGGCTGCTGCTGCCCCAGCACTGAAGCTGCCTCCTACGAGATGTATCCTAGCCTAGGTGTGCAAGAAGTGGGTTCAGGGAAGCTCTCCCTTTGCAGCACCCAAAGCCCGGCTCCAAGAGGTGTGGTGGGGAAAGGCTGCATTGGCTGATCAGGAGCAGCAGACCTGCCCTAGGCCGCTTCTCCTTGGGAACTTGGAGAAGACTCACTTCCAGTCCTGAGACCGACGTGAACGTTGGGCGTCTTTTGATAAATGATTGTTTTGCTTGGGAATATGGTTTGTCTGTAGATGGTTGGGAAAGAACAAAATCTGTTACCAGTCCTCTTCCAAGCAGACACCCTCTGGAGTTCAAAGTCTCAAGAGTGAGCACTCTCATGCTCCCATCTCTGGTCCTACCAATGTCCGAGGCAGATCTGGTGAGTAGGAGGCCACCCTGCCTGTTGTCAGTCCGAGGGAGGCATGTCTAGGAATTGTGAGAAGGGGCATCTTCTAAAAGAAGCTTCTCTGTCATTAACCGTTTCATAAATTTCTCCACTTTGGTAACAAGACATTTACTTTTTATATATTCAGAAGCAGGATATTTACCATGTGCTCCAATCAATAGGATGGAGCCCCTTGCTCTGCACCAGTCACAGCTGGAAAAAAGAGATGCCCATTAACCACATACCCTTCCCCACAAACTTCAAAAAGTTGGGTTGGCTTCCTTTCCAGGGAGCTAGGACTGATTTTGGGGTCCCAGATACACTGGACCTGGTCGCTGTGAAGTGATCTACCTACTCAAATGACAGGGGCGGGATGAGACAGAGGATGTATTTGAGTGTTGTTCTGTTTTTCTAAAATTGCCTGTTACAAACACTTCTGCAGTAGTCCTCAAGTGTACTCAAAGTACTGTATTTCCTCCATTTGTATGCATACTCCTTTCTCCAAATTTTAACATTTTTGGAACCAGGATACATATTAACAAAGAGGTTAAAAGGACTTGCTAGCTGCTATGCATCTATGTGGAGATTACATATATATATATATATATATATATATATATATATATATATATATATATATATAATTCAAAGTGTCCTCTCGGGAGTTTGAACAGGAGATTGGAAGTTTGATCACTCACTGTGATGTGTGCTGACCACCAGGGGGCGGCATGGAACAAAGGAAGGCTCGATCAGCAGCCAGCAGCCAGAAGGCCCCAATTGGCCCTGATCGCTGGCCAGGCCTAGGGACCCTACCCGTGCATGAATTTCATGCACCTGGACTCTAGTAAAACTATAAAGTAATAGGAATTTTTAAAAACAGATTAGGTAAGAAAGACAAAAAATACAAGTGGTGGTATATTTACCTTTAAAATATTAGTACTTCTATTAAATATAAATGTTATTAAAAGCTTCATTTAAAAGACAAAGATTGGAGATGGGATCCAAGAGAACAACACAGGAAGATCTGAGCTCATTTCCTCCCACTAAAATAGCAAATCCACAGCTACATATGGATTATTTGCCTCTGAAAAAGATCTGACAATTAAATAAACTGTACCTCCATGACAAAAGTGAAAAGACCACATGAAGATAGGTATAAAAACAAAATAAACAAACACAAACCACCCTTGTATGGAAATGCACCTGTCCAGCACTTCTTCTAGGGAGGCAAAGGGTTTGTGTCCTACATCAAGCACCGTCACCTTTGAAAACTTCATCAAAGAGACAAGACCCAAAAATCTCTGCCCAAGAAAATCAACAGGGATTGTTAGAGTTAAGCCCCCCTTGTAAAATAAAATAAAGGCAACTGGCTAACATAGAATGAGGAAGAAGGTCACGCTCCAGTTCCCAAGGCTAGCACAATGCTTATTAGTAGCTGGAGCAACGAGGCAAAGTTGATTAATAATACCTTGGTAATGGGGCAGTATTGATTAATGTAGCCCTGGTAACTTTGTGTCTGTATCCCAGGTAACTTTATGTGTGTTTAGCCAACCGTGTTGTAGTTTCTGTGTATAAAAGGCTGGCCTAGAACCAGGTTCGATGCTGTCGTAGGAGAAAACGTCTACGGCAGTCACTGGCCGGTTTTTCAATAAATCCTCGCTTGCTGCTTAAGACCTAATTGGAGTTGGTGGTCTTACTCTCTCGAACATTGGTCCACAACAGGCCCAAAGTTCTATAGGACACTGAGATTCTCCCTTTAAAGGCCTCAAGTTCAGTCTCTTTCCCTGGGACCCAGCACAAAAACAAAAGTTTGAAAAATGCCTATAGTCTAGGCCCTAGACTATATGTGAAGGAATTTTCATTTGTTAATTTTAAAGCATCTGCTATAGTAGGACAGGAAACAGCTGAAACTCTTTCCAGAAATGGAGGCACTGGTAGATACCAATTTCTCATTCTCTGCCTGCCTTTTTATCACAGACAGGTGAACTTAGACAAGATACTCTTCCACTGTTTTGTTAGGGCAGGTAGGGGCAAGCACTCTCCCATGGCCTTGCTAAAACTGGAGAGCACTACTGGTTCCAGCATTCCCCTTCTACCTGGCTGGGGCAGGTGAGTGAAAAAACTCACAATACTCTCCCATTCCCTATCTAAAGCCATCTCATGTGCACAGACAAGACTCTCCTGTGCATAAGTGAATTACATAGGCTTGTCCAGTCAAGGTATTTTCCTGCTGTCTTGCTGGAGATGGCAAATATGCCCCCTACACTCTACAAATGCCTCATTAAAGCCAGGAAACATGCACAGTCCACACAGGGGATGTATCTTGATTACCTGGCCCTGGTGGCCAGGAGGACTTGCGCTTCCAGGCTCCATAGGACTGTAACAATCAGAAAAACCGTTCTTAACAGGCTACCATATTCAGGGCACTGAACAAAAAGCAATCTAAAACACTCCCCGGTATCCCTATAATAAATGCCTATTTACTTATCAGCCTGAGGGACAGACTTCAGGTTTCCTACACATCTAGATTACAGAAGTATTCCCATGGAATGTAAGCAAAGAGACACAGCTACATATGGATCTTTGCACACCCCCTTGGCCTCACTACAACTCAATGACACTCCAAGAAAGGTGTTTATACATGCATGTGAGCCAAGATTTTGCAACTGTTGCCCAGGGGACACCTCCTGATTTAATCTGGAATCCAGAGACAACCAAAAGTTAAGGCACACACAGTTGTACAACAAGCTCATCACCCATACAAGGAAACTCCTTCAAGACTGAGAGAGGCAACTGTTCTGCCTAATAAATATAAACAAAAAAAGAGAGTCAGGCAAAATGAGGAAACAAGGAAATATGTTCAAATGTAAGCCCCCAAAAGACCTTAATAGTACAGAGATAAATAATCTACCTGATAACTGTCAAGATGGTGAAGTAGGTAAATGTGGTACTCCCATCCTCCCACAACCACATCAAAATTATAATTAAACTACAGAACAACCATCATTCATAACAACCTGAAATCTAACTGAACAAAATTCCTATAACTAATTATGAGAAGTCACATGGAGACTAGTAGGAAGGGTGAAGACTTGAAAGGGCAGGTCGCAGACCCACATGTGGCAGGTAAAATTCAGGATGGATATTTCAAATGAGAAGGTCCATCCTGAGAGTGAGGAGTCCCTGCCCCACAAGAGGCTGCCTAGCCCAGGATTCCAGTGCCAGGAGATAAGTTTCCATAACTTCTGGTTGTGACAACCAGTGGGGATTGTGGCTGAGTGAAATAGGAGGCTTCGGGAGTTCCAGGTGTTCCTCTTAAAGGGCCCATGGATAGACTTACTCGGACTTGCTTGCTCTGAGCTCTAGCACTGGGGAAGCAGCTAGAAAGGCATCAGGGACATGCAAGAAGAAACTTAACAAGGGATAAAGGGGAAGCTTAGTCTTAGATAGAAATGCTGGCATAGGCCATTATCCCTTTGCTCAACATTTCCCCCAAAGAGTTGGCAGGTGGGCAACATATCTGAGTCTCCAAAACCTGGTTAATGTTGTTCACCCTGGTGATTCCCTGAGACCCTGCCTCACCCAACATGTGTACCAACCCAAGCCATTTCCAGTAAATTTTTCATACAAACAGCTGGTTCATGCTGTAGACTTTCCTAAAATCTCTTACAAGTTCACAAAACCCAAAGAAGCAGCATCTGGCCAACGCATGCCTCCTACATTTTCTGAAGTGGCCCCAGGTCTAGCACTAGAGGCAGACACATTTGGTTAACAGCTTGATCCCTCCCAGGTACCTCCATGCCCAGAACAAGTAGCAGGCATCTGTTGATCACATTGTAACTTATGCCTGGGAAAAGAACACTAGGTATCTGACCTTGACCTCTACATCCTGGGAAGCACCAAAGCCAGCACACACCAGTGGACATTTTCAGATGATGCCAAAGCACCACTCAATCGCCTCTACAAGCAGCACACCAGATCCTGGCTAACTTGAGTCCTGTTCCATGAGGTTGACCACTGCACAACAGGTCCTTCACTGTGTTCCTGACAAGTCTTCACAACCAGTTGGCCTGGTGGTAAATCCCTCCCATAGCTGTGCCAACAGCAATCAAGGCTTAACTACAATAGGAGTATGCACACAGAACACATGGGAGCACACCTGATGTGCCCAATTTGGGTGACCAGGAAGGCTGCACCACTGGGCCCTACAAGACACCTACTACATAAGACTACCTATCAAGATCAAAAGACATAGTAGCTCTACATAATACATAGAAACAAATAAAGGGAGGTAGCCAAGATTAAGAGGCAAATAAATATGTCCCAAATGAAAAAACACAACAAAATTCCAGAAAAGAAACTCAACAAAATGGAGACAATCTACCACATGCAAAATTCAAAGCACTGGTTATAAGGATGCTCAATGATTGCAGAGAGAACGTCAACAAAGAGATGGGAAATATAGAAATGGAGATAAAAACAAATAAGAACCTGTCATAAATGAAACATATAAAAACAAATGAATAATATATTACAGAGAATGAACATTACAGTTCATGAAGCAAAGGAACAAATCACCAATCTGGAAGATAAGGAAGCAAAGAAACACCCAATTAGAACAGAAAAGAAAAAGAATCCCAAGAATAAGCAATTTGAAGTTTGGGACAACTTCAAATATATATACCAACATTCAAATCATGGGGGTGCCAGAGAAGAAGAGAAAGAGCAAGATATTGAAACCTTATTTGAAAAATAATGATTGAACACTTCCCTAACCTGGTGAAGGAAAAAGACACACATATCCAGGAAGCACAGAGAGCCCCACACAAGATGAACTCAAATAAGACCACACCAAGATAGATCATAATTAAAATGTCAAAGGTTAAAGACAAAGAGGAAATCTTAAAAGCAGCAAGAGAAAAACAGTCACCTACAAAGGAGCTCACATAAGATTGTCAGCTGATTTCTTACAGAAACACTGCGGTGAGAAGTGATCGGGATAAAATTTTCAAAATGGAGAGCATTATGGTAAGTGAAATAAGCCAGTCAATGAAAGAATAATACCATATGATCTCACTCATTTATGGATAATTAAGACCATTATAAACTGATGAGCAAAAATAGATACAGAGGCAGAACAACATTGAACAGACTGTCAAACTACAGCAGGAAGGCCTGGGAGGGTCTTTTAAAAAAGAAAAAAAATTGCCATTCATCACTCTGTAAGTTTAAGGTCTATAGCATGATGGTTTGACTTACATTTTTTTTATTAGTTAAGGTATTACAAATGTGTCCTCATCCCCCCCATTAACCCCCAACCTCCCCCTCCCCCCCCCCCGACCCCGCACACTCATGCTCCCATCCCCCTGTTGTCCATGTCCATTGGTTTGGCTTATATACATGTATACAAGTCCTTCGGTTGATCTCTTCCCCTTACCCCCGCCCACCCCTACTTTCCTTCTGGGGATTGATAGCCTGATCGCTGTTTCTCATTGACTTACATATTTTTGAAATGGTTACCGCAATAGGTTTAGTTAACATCCATTATCTTAAATAGATACAATAAAAAGAAAAAAAAGAAAAATAATTAAAAAAGGCTTGTCATGCTTTTATAAAAACAAGAGCACTTCCTAATATCATTGTGTATTCATTTTATATAATGCAATTAAATAATAGGAAATATACCACTATTTAGGACTATACAGGAAAACATTTAAACTGACAGAGTTTTAGAATAGATGTTAGATAAGTCAAGATAATCATATTCTTCTTTAGTTATAAAATCAACTGGTTTGAGCTAATACTAGTATAATTGTCACATAGCCATTTACAATATCCACAAATCAATAAACGTAATACTTCACATAAACAAATTGAGAGATAAAAAAGACATAGTCATATAAATTGATGCAGAAAAAGCATTTGACAAAATCCAACACCCTTTCTTGATAAAAACTCTCAGCAAGATAGGAATAGAAGAATCATACCTCAACATAATAAAAGCCATATATGACAAATCAATAGCCAACATCATAATCAATGGGCAAAAACTAAAACCATTCTCCCTAAGAACAGGAACAAGACAGGGATGCCCACACTCACCCTTCCTGTTCAACATAGTACTGAAAGTACAAGCCATTGCGATCAGACAAGAAGAATAAATAAAAGGCATCCAAATTGGAAAAGAAGAAGTAACACTGTCCTTATTTGAAGATGACATGATACTGTACGTAGAGAACCCTAAAGACTTCATAAAAAATTATTAAACTTAATAAGTGAATTCAGCAATGTAGCAGGATACAAAATTAATACCAAGAAATCTATGACATTTCTTAACAGCAATAGTGAACTTAGAGAAAGGGAGACTAAAAAAGCAATCCCATTTACAATTGCATCAAAAAAATTAAGATACCTAGGAATAAACTTAACTAAGGAGGTAAAAGACTTATATGTGAAAAATGATAGGACACTGAAAAAAGAGATAGAGGAAGACAGAAATAGATGGAAGAATATACCATGTTCATGGATTGGTAGAATCAACATCATCAAAATGTCCATATTACCCAAAGCAATCTATAGATTCAATGCAATCCCCATTAAATTGCCAATGGCATATTTCACAGATCTAGAACGAACTCTCCAAAAATTCATCTGGAATAAAAAAAGACCTCGAATAGCTGCAGCAATCCTGAGAAAGAAGAAAAAAGTAGGTGGGATCTCAATACCAGATATCAAACTGTATTGCAAAACGACTGTACTTAAAACAGTTTGGTACTAGCACAAGAACAGACATATAGATCAATGGAATAGAATAGAGAACTCAGAAATCAACCCAAACAACTATGCCCAATTAATATTCTTTTATTTTATTGCTTAAAGTATTACAAAGGGTATTACATATGTGTCCTTTTTTTTCCCTGCCCTTGACAATCCCCTGGCCTCCCCTACCCCCCAGTATCTTATGTCCATTGGTTATGCTTATATGCATGCATACAAGTCCTTCAGTTGATCTCTTACTCCCCTCCCTCTTGCCCCCCAAACCTCCCCGGCCTTCCCACTGCAGTTTGACAATATGTTTGAGGCAGCTCTGCCTCTGTATCTATTATTGTTCATAAGTTTATAATGGTGTTTATTATCCGTGAATGAGTGAGATCATGTGGTATTTTTCCTTCATGGACTGGCTTATTTCACTTAGCATAATGCTCTCCAGTTCCATCCATGCCATTGCAAATGGTAACAGTTCCTTCTTTTTTACAGCACCATAGTATTCAATCGTGTAGATGTACCACAGTTTTCTAATCCATTCATCTACTGATGGGCACTTAGGCTGTTTCCAGATCTTAGCTATGGTGAATTGTGCTGCTATGAACATAGGGGTGCATATATCCTTTCTGACTGGTGTTTCTGGTTTCTTGGGATATATTCCTAAAAGAGGGATCACAGGGCCAAATGGGAGTTCCATTTTTAGTTTTTTGAGGAAACTCCATACCGTCTACCAGTGGCTGCACCAGTCTGCATTCCCACGAGCAGTGCACGAGGGTTCCTTTTTCTCCACATCCTCTCCAGCACTTGTCGTTTGTTGATTTGTTGATGATAGCCAGTCTGACAGGTGTGAGATGGTACCTCATTATTGTTTTGGTTTGCATCTCTCGGATGATTAGTGACTTTGAGCATGTTTTCATATGTCTTTTGGCTTTCTGAATGTCCTCTTTGAAAGGCGTTTATTTAGATCTTTGCCCATTTTTTTTATTGGATTGTTTATCTTCCTTTTGTTAAGTTGTATGAGTTTCCTACAAATTTTGGAGATTAGGCCTTTATCAGATATGACATTGGCAAATATGTTTTCCCACACAGTGGGTTTTCTTGTTGTTTTGTTGATGGTTTCTTTTGCTGTGCAGAAGCTTTTTATTTTGATGTAGTCCCATTTGTTCCATTTTCTCTTTAGTTGCAAGTGCCCTAGGAGCTGTATCAGTGAAGAAATTGCTTTGGCATATGTCTGAGATTTTGTTGCCTTTGGATTCTTCTAGAATTTGTATGGTTTCCCATCGTACATTTAAGTCCTTTATCCATTTCGAGTTTATTCTTGTATGGTGTAAGTTGGTGGTCTAGTTTCATTTTCTTGCATGTATCTGTCCAATTTTCCCAACACCATTTATTGAAGAGACTATCTTGACTCCATTGTATGTTCCTGCCTCCTTTGTAAAATATTAATTGAGCATATTGGTTCGGGTCAATTTCTGGGCTCTCTATTCTATTCCATTGATCTATATGTCTGTTCTTGTGCCAGTACCAGGCAGTTTTGAGAACAGTGGCTTTGTAATACAGCTTGATATCTGGTATTGAGATCCCACCTACTTTGTTCTTTCTCGGGATTGCTGCAGCTATTCGGGGTCTTTTTTTATTCCAGATGAATTTTTGGAGATTCGTTCTAGATCTGTGAAATATGCCATTGGTATTTTAATGGGAAGTGCGTTGAATTTATAGATTGCTTTGGGTAGTATGGACATTTTAATGATGTTGATTCTACCAATCTATGAACATGGTATGTTCTTCCATCTGTTTATGTCTTCCTCTATCTGTTTTTTCAACGTCCTATAGTTTTCTGAGTAGAGGTCATTTACCTCTTTAGTTAAGTTTATTCCTAAGTAGCTTAATTTTTTGGTGCGATAGTAAATGGGATTGTTTTTATATTCTCTCTTTCTGAAAGTTCACTATTGGTGTATAGAAATGCCTCGGATTTCTTGGGGTTAATTTTGTATCCTGCTACATTGCCAAATTCATGTATTAAGTCTAGTAGCTTTTTGATGGAGTCTCTAGGGTTTTGTATGTATAATATCATGTGGTCTGCAAATAAGGACAGGTTTACTTCCTCTTTTCCAATTTGGATGCCTTTTATTTCTTCTTCTTGTCTAATGGCAATGGCTAATACTTCCAGTACTATGTTGAACAGGAGTGGTGAGAGTGGGCATCCCTGTCTTGTTCCTGTTCTTAGGGGAAATTTTGTTAGTTTTTGTTCCTTGAGTATGATGTTGGCTGTGGGCCTGTCATATATGGCTTTAGTTATGTTGAGGTATGATCCTTCTACTCCCACCTTGCTGAGACTTTTAAACAAAAATGGGTGTTGGATTTTGTCAAATGCTTTTTCTGAATCAACTGATAAGATGATGTGGTTTTTTTCTTTCAATTTGTTTATGTGATTGTATCATATTTATTCATTTGCGGATATTTTACCATCCTTGCATCCCTGGGATAAATCCTACTGGGTCGTGGTATATGATCTTTCTGATGTACTGCTGGATCCGATTTGCTAAGATTTTCTTGAGGATTTTGGCATCTATGCTCATAAGGGATATTGGCCTGTAATTCTCTTTCATTGTGTTGTCTTTACCTGGTTTTGGTATTAGGCTGATGCTGGCTTCAGAGAATGAGCTTGGAAGTGTTCCTTTGTCTTGGATTTTTTGTAGTAGTCTGAGGAGGATAGGTTTTAGTCCTTCCTTAAATGTTTGGTAAAACTCAATTAAGTCCATCTGATCTAGTGAATCATTTAGGATTGCTGTTTCTTTGCTGATTGTTTGTCTAGAGGATTTATCCACTGATGTCAGTGGTGTATTAAAGTCTCCTACTATGATTGTATTGTTGTCGATCTCTCCTTTGATATCTTCCAGGAGTATTTTTATGTACTTGGGTGTTCCTACATTGGGTGCATATATGTTACCAGGGTTATATCTCCTTGTTGTATTGATCCCTTTAGTATTATGAAGTGGCCTTCCTTATGTCTTGTTATGGCCTTCACTTTGAGGTCTATTTTGTCAGATATAAGTATTGCTACCCCAGCTTTCTTTTCCTTTCCATTTGCCTGAATGATTTTTCCATCCCTTCACTTTCAGTCTGTGTGAGTTCCTTCAAATGAGGTGTGTCTCTTGTAGATAGCAAATGTATGGGTCATGTTTTTCATCCATTCAGCCACTTGATGTCTTTTGGTTTGAGCATTTAGTCTGTTTACATTCAAAGTTATTCTTGAAAGGTACTTGTTTGTAGCCATTTCCTTTTTTGTGTGGCTGTTTTCTTTCATAGGTTTTTATTTCTTCTTTTTACACCAGTCCCTTTAGCATTTCTTGCATTGCTGGCATGGTGGTGATAAACTCCCTTAGCCTGTTTTTGTCTGTGAAACTTTTTAATTCCCCTTCAATTTTGAATGATAGCCTGGCTGGATAGAGTATTCTTGGATTCAGTCCTTTGCTTTGCATCACTTTGTAAATTTCTGTCCAGTCTCTTCTGGCCTGATGTGTTTCTGTTGAGAAATCATTTGATAATCTAATGGGAGATCCCTTGTATGTAACTTTCCGTCTCTCCCTTGCAGCCTTTAAGATTCTCTCTTTGTCCTGAACATTTGCCATGGTAATTATGATGTGTCTTGGTGTGGGTCTTTTTCGGTTCACCTTGTTTGGGACTCTCTGTGCTTGTGTGACGTTTTTCTTCCCCACCTCAGGGAAGTTTTTTGATATTATTTCTTTGAATAGGTTTTCTAATCCTTGTTCCTCTTTCTGTTGTTTTGGCACCCCTATTATTCGTATGTTGTTTTGTTTCATGTTGTCCCAAAGCTCCCTTAGGCTCTCTTCCTGTATTTTAATTTTTTTCTCCAATTGCAGTACAGTTTTGGTGTGTTTTGCTTCCTTGTCTTCTAATTCACTAATTTTGTCCTCTGCTTCTCCTAGTCTACTGTTGATACTTTCAGTGGTTTTTTATATTGCAGTAAATCGCTCTTCATTTCTTCTTGGTTCTTACATAATTTATTGACTTTTTTCATCTGTTTCTTCTTGCTTCTTGCATAAGTTGTTGTTTTTTTCCTCCATCCGGTTTATGCACTCTAGGACCCTTATTCTGAATTCTTTTTTTGGCATGTTGCATGCCTCTGTATCACTGAGCTGCTTTTCTGGCGAGTCCTTCTTTTCTTTCCTTTGGGGGTTTCTTTGTCTACCCATGTTTGATCTCACTGACATATCTAGATGTTGAGTCATTTAGTGGCTGCTCCCTGGGTGGCAGTGGCTCCTTGGGCTGTGGTTGCTTTTCGGGTGGTTGTGGTAGCAGCTGCTCCTCCGTTGGCAGCAGTTCCTCTGGTGGGTGCTGTTCACAGCTGTGGTGGCTCTTCTGGCTGTTTGAGAGAGGCTTCATACCCAGCAACTGTTCCTCAGACAGAGCATGTGGTAATCAGGAGGCCGCTGTTGCTTGGATCTGCTTTCTGTGGGCAGAAGCAGGGCTCCTCTGAGTTCACGTAGTCACGCTGTTTGAGAGCTGTTCCTTCCGGGTTAGTAGCTGATCTCTGGATGGCGGTAACAGCCACTCAAGATGGCGTGGTCTCCGTGGCTGAGCCAGGGCACCGGGAGAGGTTTCAGCCTCAATCTCTAACCGTTCCCTTCTTCTAGGAGTTCTCTGTCTTTCCTGGCTGCAGACTGTCTCTCAGCTGAATCTCCTCTGCTTATTCAGGCTGTATGTTACCCATTTCAGCTGCTCGCCCTTATCTGCTCCGGGACAAGGCACCGACACGTCTGTCTAAACCTCCGCCATTTTTTTCTCCCACAGGTAATTTTCTTAAACTTAGTGAGGAACAGTGGTACTTTGTGGGGTGTGTTACTATAGAACATGTCCTTAAAAGTGTCCTAATAGCAGAAAGTTTAATTAAGGATGCTGAGGGTTACATCTAAGTCCTCCTTCTGAGCAACAAAGGTGGTGTAGGTAAACACCTGTACTCACATCCTCCAAAAACCACATCAAAATTACAACTAAATACATAACAAACATAAATCAGAACTGCCTGAAGTATGGCTGAATGGAAGTCCTGCAACTAGAGAAGTAAAGAATAAGCCACATTGAGACTGGTAGGAAGGGCAGAGGTGCAGAATGGATTGGTCCAACATCCACATGTGGTGTATTTTTAATTGGGGAGAATATGTTGGCTGAGGAGGCCTACCGTGAGGAGAAAGGACCCCACACAAGACCCTCATCCCAGAATTCTAGAGCTAGGAAGAGAAGTCCCTGGATCTTTGGGTTGTGAAAATAAAGGTGATTGTGGCTGAGTGACATAAAGGCTTCTGGAGACCCAGGCAGTTCCTCTTAAAGGGCTGGCACACAGACTTGCTCAGACTCACTCTCTCTGAGCTCCAGCAATGGGGCAGCAGCGGAAAAGGACCCAGGGACATATGGGGAGGAAGTGGGGGTCAATTCTTCCAAGTTAAAGCACTTGGGGGCAGTTTTCTCCAAGACAAAAGTACTGGCAGAGGTCATTGTTCATCTGTTGAGACTGTCTCCCCTCCCACAGAGTGGACTGGAAGGCACCATATCTAAGTCTCCATCAACCTGACCCAGACTGTTTGCCCCACTTGGTGTTTCGCTGAGACCCTGCCCCACTCAATTTGCAACCCAACCCAAGTTGCTTGCAGTGGCTTTTCCATATGAAGACCTTGTGTTGGCTGAGGCTTCAGACTTTCCTAAAATCTCTCAAACAAGAAGCAGCTGGACTCAGTGTGCCCCATACCTCTTGATAAGTGTGCCCAGGCCTGGTATTAGCAGCAACTTGCCAAGGTTCACAGCTTGACCTCTCCTGGGGACTTCTAAACCCAACACAAGTAGCAACCATCTTCAGATTACTCTGTAGCTTCTGCAGGGTGCCCCCATGCAGGACACAGGCAGTACTGACTTTGTACCTCCTGGGAGTCCCCAGACTCAGTGAACCAAGTGGACAGCTTCAAACTATACTATATTACAACTCTAGCATACCCATAAGTGACACACTCAAAGGGCAGACTCAGTGAGCACCAAAGAAGTCCTGCTCCATAGGGGTGTCTCCTGCACAACAGCCCTTCTGATAAGTCACAGCAAGTCCTCACAGTCAGGTGATTGGGGTGGCTGAGCCATGGACCCTACAGGGCACCTGCTGCACAAGGCCACTCTACCAATTACAGGAGACATTGATGCTCTACCTAATACATACACAAACACAGGGAAGCAGCCAAAATGCGGAGACAAAGAAACATGTCACAAATGAAAAAGCAGATGAAATCTCCAGAAAAAGAACTAAATGAAATGAAGCAATTAAACTACTAGATACAGAGTTCAAAACAATGGTTAAAAGGATGCTCAAGAACCTTAATGAGAGCTTCAAGAAACTTATTGATAATTTCAAGAACCTTAGTGAAAACATCAAAGACATGAAAAATGACCAGTCAGAAATGAAGGATACACTAACTGAAATGAAGAATAATTTACAGGGTATCAACAGTACAGTATAAGATGCCAAGAATCAAATCAGCAATTTGGAATATGAGGAGGAAAATAAAACACCCAAAGAGAAGAGAAAACAGAATCCCAAATCATGAAGATATTGTAAGGAATGTTGGTTCACTTGAAATTGTCGCAGGTGTCTTCTAGCACCATGTGGGAGCAAGAAATTGAAAACCTAATTTAAAAAATAATGACAGAAGAATTCCCAAACAAGGTAAACCCAAGAGGCCCACATTAAGACACATCATAATTAAAATTCTAAAGATTAAAGATACAGAGACAATCTTAAAAGCAGCAAGAGAAAAGAAGTTAGTTACCTACAAGGGAGTATCCATATAGCCTGTCAACTGATTACTCAACAGAAATTTTGCAGGCCAGAAAGGAATGACAAGAAATATTCACAGTGATGAACAGCAAGGAAGTACAACCCCAGCAGAATAATGTCATGGTCTCTCTATGGTGTGATCGTACTGTTTACATAAGGTTTTCAGTTCTGTATTTCTCTTTAGCCTCTGATTCACCTACCAAGATCGCCAATGAGTCATATGAGAGACTCAGCAGATGGGCACTGAGAAAACTAGAGAAGCAAATTTGTGACTATTAATGGGTCCAAAATAAACTTGGAGGTCCTGCATGCTGAGTTGTACCCAATGACTATTTGAGCTCTACCAGGCCCTGGAGCTAATGAACAACCTATATGGTACAATGAGTTATTGAGACTTGCACTTTAATAAAAAAAGCATGCAGAGTCCTGAGGATTGACTTGCCTAACAACTCAGAGACTTTAGAGACTTAAGTACTTTGTCCCCATGAAGAATAAGGTAATCTTGTGATGAAAAGGGTCACATTTTAAGGCTTGTCATTGTAGAACCCTACTGTAAAACTTGACAGTGACCATATTTCCCAAGGGGCTGAAAGAAAAAGAGAATGGAAGGCATGAACATCTGAATCTCTTCTCCTCCTCCCTTATCTGGGTACTATTTTGACTCCAACAGGATGGTCAACCCATTATGAGTTCCCTGCCACTGAAAAACATGTTTGGCTCATCTCATTCAGAGGCTCTACTGGTTCTATAATTCACCTTTTAATCTCTAGGGTCACATTGAGTAAGGACGGTATTGATAAGATTTTTAACCAGACTCAGATTTCTAGTTTACTTTGGGCCATCTTCACTGATTACTAAGCTTAATTAAACCTCCTTATGAAGTGATTTCCATTGGTTTTCAGCACAATCTATACCTTAAATGACAAATTTCCAGGCAAGTAAAAAGTAGCTGCCAATCAGGTAGTACTGTTTGACAAGGAGCAAAGCAACCTAAACTGGTAATCAGGCAGGCATCCTGGAAAATCAAGTAAAGATTTTTGTTGAAGAAATCTCTAGGTTTACTTATTAAACAATGGGATCTCAAGAAGGACATTGATGGAATACCCACCAAAGACCTCCTGGCCAGGTAAGTAGGGTCATGGGTCCCAAGATACATCCTCAATAAAGTTCAAATTGTGCTCATCCCTATGACTAATACAAGTGCTTTTCCCTGTGCTCCTCCAAGTGATATTGAGATAAATCAGAGAACTCTCCATTATTTTACCCAGACCTCTCAGCTCTCAAGTATAAATAAAATTAGAAGAATCCACAGACAACAAAATATCAGTCATCTCTCATAGGAATATGTTTACTGATATATCTCCTAGGCCAGTGATGCCGAACCTATGACACGCATGTCAGAGGTGACACGCGAACTAATTTTTTTGGTTGATTTTTCTTTGTTAAATGGCATTTAAATATTTAAAATAAATATCAAAAATATAATTCTTTGTTTTACTATGGTTGCAAATATCAAAAAATTTCTATATGTGACACGGCACCAGAGTTAGGGTTTTTCAAAATGCTGACACGCCAAGCTCAAAAGGTTCGCCATCACTGTCCTAGGCCCTAGGGCAATGGAAACTAATGAAAAAATAAACAAATGGGACTACATCAACATAAAAAGCCTCTGCACAGCAAAAGAAACCATCAACAAAATAACAAGAGAGCCCACTGCATGGAAGAACTATTTGCCAATGGTTTAATCTCCAAAATGTATAGGGACCTCATACAACTTAACAAAAGGAAGATAATCCAATCAAAAATGGGCAAATGACCTAAATAGACATACAGAAGGCCAAGAGACATATGAAAACATGCCCAAAGTCACTAATCATCTGAGAGATGCAAATTAAAAGGACAATGAGGTACCACCTCAAACCTGTCAGAATGGCTATCATCAACAAAGGACAAGTGCTGGTGAAGAAGTGAAGGAAGAGGAACCCTCATGACTTGCTGGTGAGAATTCAGACTGGTGCTACCACTGTGGAAAACAGTATGAAGTTTAATAAAAAAATTAAAAATAGAATTCCCATTCAACCCAGTAATCCCACTTTTAGGAATATATTCCAAGAAATCAGAAATACTAATTAGAAAGAATATATGCATCCCTATGTTCATAGCAGCACAATTTACAATAGTTAATATTTGGAAGCAACCTAAGTGCCCATCAGCAGATGAGTGGAATAAAAAACCGTGGCACAGCCCTAGCTGGTTTGGCTCAGTGGATAGAGCAGTGATGGTGATCCTTTTGAGCTCGGCATGTCTGCATTTTGAAAAACCCTAACTTAACTCTGGTGCCACGTCACATATAGAAATTTTTTGATATTTGCAACCATAGTAAAACAAAGACTTATATTTTTGATATTTATTTTATATATTTAAATGCCATTTAACAAAGAAAAATCAACCAAAAAAGTGAGTTCACATGTCACCTCTGACACGCGTGTCATAGATTCGCCATCACTGGGATAGAGCATTGGCCTGTGAACTGAAGGGTCCTGGGTTCAATTCCAGTAGAGGACACACCCCTGAATTGGGGGCTCGAGCCGGTCGACAATTCTCTCTCATCATTGATGTTTCTATCTCTCTCCCTCTCCCTCTCTGAAATCAATAAAAATATATTAAAAACTAAAATAAAAAAGCTGTGGTACATCTACCCAATGGAATTCTACACAACTGTAAAAAAGAAAGAACTCTTATCATTTGCAACAGCATGGATGAAGCTGGAGAGCATTATGCTAAGCAAAATAAGCCAGTCAGAGAAAGATAGGTATCACATGATCTCACACATTTTTGGAATACAATGAACAACATAAACAGATTAACAAAAATATATCCAGAGACATTGAAGCAATAGAAACATTGTGCTTCAAACCTCAAAGGGAAGGCAGGAGAGGGTGGTTGCAGGGAGAGGGATAGAGACCAACCAAAGAACTTCTATTCATATAAGCATAACCAATGGACACAAACAATATGGGGGAGGTGGAAGATTGAGAGAGATCAATGGGGGGAAAGGTGGACATATGTAATACTTTCAACAGTAAAGAAAAAAAAAAATTAAGGATGAGATCAAGATTCCTATTATCACCATTGGTGATTTAAAGTTGTATGCCAAAGTAAGAATTCAAAGTCGGGTGGTGATAAATTGAGTTCTAGAAATGTTAGGACACCTGCACACAGGTGACTGTAATCTCTATAATTTCCAACACCAGGTCTTAGGGCAGCGGTTCTCAACCTGTGGGTCGTGACCCCTCTGGCCAGGGGTCCTCAAACTACGGCCCGCAGGCCACATGCAAATACAAATATTGTATTTTTTCCCATTTTGTTTTGTTTTGTTTTTACTTCAAAATAAGATATGTGCAGTGTGCACAGGAATTTGTTCACAGTTTTGTTTTTTTTAATGCATTTTTTTAATATATTTTATTGATTTTTTACAGAGAGGAAGGGAGAGAGATAGAGAGTTAGAAACATCGATGAGAGAGAAACATCGATCAGCCGCCTCCTGCACATCCCCCACTGGGGATATGCCCGCAACCCAGGTACATGCCCTTGACCGGAATCGAACCCAGGACCCCTCAGTCCGCAGGCCGACGCTCTATCCACTGAGCCAAACCGGTTTCGGCCATAGTTTTTTTTTAAAACTATAGTTTGGCCCTCCAACGGTCTGAGGGACAGTGAACTAGCCCCCTGTTTAAAAAGTTTGAAGACCCCTGCCTTTGGTGGTTGAATGACCCTTTCACAGGGGTAACCTAAGACCATGCTGCATATCAGATATTTACATTACTATTCATAACAGTAGCAACATTACAGTTATGAAGTAGCAACAAAAATAATTTTATGGTTGGGTCATAACATGAGGAACTGTATTTAAAGGGCCAGAAGGTTGAGAACCACTGTCCCAGAAGAAAGAGATAAGGCTCTCTAGTTTCTCATTTGAGGTCATCATCAAGGCAACCCTTGATCAAACACTACTAAGAGTTTCTTTCAGGCCACCATGAATCTTCATTTTTATAGCCCCCAGTACTAAATGTATATTGGTATAGATGTATTTTCTATATGCATTACTACTGGCATTTAGCCCAAGCCCTAATGGGAACTGCTATGTGTAGGACCATTTTAGTGGGGTATATGGAAGACTACAAACTTCTAAACTAACAGTGCCTAGCACCATGTTTCCCCAAAACAAATTCCTAGAGAGAAAACAAAGTAATAGCTCTCATTGCTGAGCTTAATGAAGCAAAAACTCTCCGTGAGACTACTTTCCATTTTAATAACTAAGTTGACCTTTAACATGTGGCCTTGGGTACATAGTGACTTATTTTATCTTGGTAGGTCAAAGCTATAGTAACAGTTCTGGGCCCTGGTGGTACCTGAAATTGTAACTGTCATACAGGTCATTTTCCAAACTAAAGGAATTTTATATGCATCCCTATCCACACAAATAATCAGAATCAGTTTAACCTTATGTAGAATGAGTTGCAATATACTACTAATGTTTTTCACATGACTACCAAAATGTGCAATTATCTATCATCAATGAGTAGGCCATGATCTATATAAATGGCATGTTCCCAGAAGAAGGTCTAATCTTCATTCAAGTGGGCCCATAGAAGGACACCACCCAACAAAAAACTAGATGCCCTGTTGAACAGTTCTGGCTAAGCTAGTAGTACAAACAAGGTACAGTTACCTGGTGCCCTAGTTCAGTTCCTGGGGATGATATCAAAGGGGAAAATCATCTCCTTCCAGAAGAGAAGACTTCCAAACTCAGGCCTCTCAATTCTAATAAATAAAATGTGGCCCAGCAATTAGTGGAACTCTTTGACTACTTGCACTCTCATTTTCCCCATGTGGAGTCCTGGATGATACCCACTTATGGAGTTACCAGAAAGGCTGCTTCCTTTTAGTAAGTACACAACCAAGAGGTTTCTCTAGAGACCCTCTAACAAACCTCCTAGGCTGCTCTTCCCCTAGGATCTTCTGATGGCCTTCTGATGGCCATCTGATGTTGGCTTTATAGATCTCAGAAACATCTGTTTGCCAATTGGAGCCTATGACAGAGGGCCACTGCCACAATCATAAATATCTGGAGTCAGCTGAAAGGCACATTTCTTTAGAGAAATAGCTATTCACCTGCTATTGGGCCTTTGGGGATACTGAATGCATGTCCTATAGTCATGAAATGATCTTAAGACCAGAAATTTCAACCAAAGGATATAGATTTTGCTGTTGTTGTTTTTTCCCCTCTAGTTATCTTAGGGTATTCACACTTTAGTTGAAGTGTAAAACTTCTATAAAACATATTCTCAAATACATATTCATGAAACAAAAAGATCTAATGAGTTTATTTTAAAATATTTTGAAGTTATCTTTAATTTTTATACTTACTAATAAGTCCTTCCCCATTATCAGTTCTTTGATTCTTCACTTGAATGTCTGATTTAGATATTGAATCTTGATGCTCAAGCATATAATTTTCATCTGGTACTTCATCCTGAGCTACATAAAGAGAAGCATTTAGACCAATAAACTAAACAAAAATCTATTATGAAATCTCTAGGTTTCAAATTTATAACAAGTGTACAGCGGGTTCTCCACTCATTTTCATAAAATTTTATAAATTCCCATAATGCTAGATCTGATGTGAAGACCATGAGAAAAATTTTAATAGGTGTGTTTGGAAGGTATTTCATTCTATCATTAATATCCCTGATCTGCAAATGTTCTGTTAGTCTCTAGTTTACTCCATTTTTAAATATTTTCAGTTAATACATATTCATAGCCCAAACAACAAAAATACATATGCGTGAGGTTCTTCATTACAGCATATTTATAATTGCAAAATACTCATGACTACCTAAATGTACAAGCATAGTAATTTTGTAGATTAAATTAAGGTATGTAAATGCTCTATAATAATAAAAGCATAATATGCTAATTAGACCAGACAGCTGAACAACCATCCAGACGTCCTTCCAGACAACCTTCTGGACGAAGCTGGGGCTGCGAGGGCCGAGCCCCTTGAACGAATTTCATGCAGCAGGCCTTTAGTGATAATATAAACTGTGGGATATAATGTGATGCAAACAGCTATACATACAGGTATAAAATGAGTAAAAAAGATAACTACAAACTAATTTGGAGTTATTTCTACAAAAGAATGTTCAGTGAAGAAAAAATCCTGAAATAGAGGATATCTAGTATGCTACCTTTTAATTTAAAAAGAAGGGAAAATAAGAAAGAAATGAAGAGAGATATTGACCTCTATAAGATGAAACACAGGAAATATGAACCAGAAAACAAATTAGTTGGTCACTAAACGACACTGCAGGCACTGCTGGCTGAGTTGTACTCAATGACTATTATTAGCTCTAAGCATGTATCTGGCACTGATGGACAGGCTGGTGCTGATATATAGACACAGTGAGTTTTTAAGCTTCATGTTGAATGAAAAGAATGCAGATTTCTCAATTTCACTTTACCAGCAACCTGAGGAAACTCTTGACACTTGAGTAGTGTGTCTCCACCATAAAGGAGGTAATCTTATTAATTTAGTGAGGGACAGTGGCACCTTGTTGGATGTGTCATAACAGACCCTCTGGGTCTAAGTTCCTTGCAGCGGCCAGTTAGGCCAAGGAAAACAAGAAAGGGGATAGGGAGAAAGAAAACCACTATGAACACCTCAGACAATTCTTCTACTGGCTGCAATTTGGTTTCCAAAAAGTTTGATCCACCCATGATGAGTTTCCTGCCACTGAAAACATTGTCTAGTTACTCAGCAATGGACTCTCAAGGGGAAGAATCTTCTGGAGTGGTAGTGAGCCATGGGGGGACCAACGCATAGAATCACAAGAATTAAAGTGGTGATGACCCTTATTACTGCCCTCCTAATAATCTTAAGAAAAATCAGAAAACTCTGTTTACATTTACCCAGAATTCTCAGCTTTCAAAAATAAACAATAATAAGGGTTAGGCAAATGTCCTTATGTCTCCAGTGGCATCGGAGGATGCATGCCAAGTCAGAATTCAAAGAGGCACTGGAACGGGGGGTTGGGGTTGTAAAACTTGGGCCCTTTATATACTAATTTACTAGTGACTATATTCTCCACAAACTGAGAACAGGATGAAAGAGAAATAGTTAATGCTGTCTGACCATTACCCAGACCTGACTGTAAGTGAGTCCCTTTGGGGCACTATCAACCTCCATTTTTACAGCCCCCATGACTATAAATGTAGTATAGATGTATTTCCTATGAAAATTCCAACTTGAATCAGCCTCAAGCCTTGATAAGCACTGCTGTAGTTATGACCATTTTAGTAGGGCATGTGGAAGACTGTAAATCTACCACACTCCCAGTACCTAGATATTGTCTCCAGAAACAACTACCTGGGAAAGAAAAATAAATCATTGCCATCATTACTGAGTTTAACTACTACAAAGATCTCCATGAGACTATTAACTCCATTCAATTCAATAACTAAGCTGACCTGTGCATAAAGTCTTGGGTGCCTATAGACTAACTTAACACTGTGGTACAGCCCCGGACACTGGTGTTACCTCTATGATTGCCATAGAGGTTCTTGCCCAAGCTGTGAGGAGGAGTTCTGAAGCAATTTATATTGCAAATGCTCTTTTCAGTATCCCTGTCCACATAGATGATTAGGATCAGTTTGCTTCTTGTGTAACAGGTTGCAATACACCTTCCATGTCCTTCCACAAGGCCAGGAGCTGGAAGAAGTCTTCTCACACTGCACTAGCCTTTCACTATATTGATAATACCCTCCTGGTGGGCCCAGGCAAGGCTAGTACATAAGAAGGATTAGATGCTAAGTTGACCCACATTCATTAACACAGGTGGGCCACTAATACAGACATGGTACAAGGACCTTGTACCTAAGTGAAATCCCTGGGAAGAGGCAATATGTCTTATTCTAGAGGAGACAACTGCCAAATTTTTGTCCCTGTCAGTCCAACAAGTACAAAAGAAGCCTAGAAATTTGTGGAATTATTCTGCTACAGGCACTCTCACATTGCCCTCAATGGGATCCTGATTGCAGGTATCTATGAAGTTACCAAGAAGACTTCTATTTGAGTTGATTTCCACCAACAGGATGCTCTTTAGGTTGTCCAACAGACCTCCATAATACTCTTCTCCTAGGCAACTGTGACCTGCATTTAAGTTTCAAGTCTCAGCAACATCTCTTTACCAGTAGAAACTTTAAAATAAGGCAACTGCACAAGACAGAAAATTAAATCAGGCTTTTTGACTCCTAACTTCTTGGAGTTGACTGAAAGGTACACACTCTTTGAAAGAAAATTATTGGTCTGTTAATGGCTTTGGGAGACACACAAGCAGATGACCAGAAATATTAACCAAAAGTTATGAATCCTTTAGCTTTTGTTCTCTAGTTATCTAAGGGTATTAATACTTTAGGTCAAAGTTTAAAATTTTTATAAAATATATAGTAAAACACAGATGCATGAAGCTAAGTAAAATATTTTGGTTATAATTAATTTAAAATAATTTAAAGTTATCTATAATTATTATACTTACTAGGGAGTCTTTTCTCTGTAGAGGTTCTTTGTTTCTTTACTTGCACTTGGGTTTTTGAAATTGATTCTTGATTCTCAACCATAAGATTATTATCTGGCACTGTATCATAAGCTATATAAGAGATATATTTAGTTACTAAACAGAAAAATAGATCTATAAATAAGTCTCTATATTTAAATTTTATAACAAGTATGTAGCAACATTCTCATTTTTATGAAGGTATGACTAAATTGCCATAATGTTAGATCTGACAATTATTTTGTGAGAAGAGTTTTAATAGATGTGTCTTAAAGTTTTCTTGTTATTTCTCTGCATAATATATAGTTTATACTGCTCTGCAATATACTATATAGGCTTCATAGACCAACCAAAAAAATGCATACATAGCCCAGCCAGTGTGGCTCAATGGTTGAGCTTCAACCCATGCACCAGGAGATCATGTGTTCGATTCTTGGTCAGGGCACATGCCTAGTTTGAAAGCTTGACCCCCCAGTAGGAGGCCTGCAGGAGGTAGCTGATCAATGTTTCTCCCTCTCACTGTTTCTATCTCTCTCTCTCTCTCTCTCTCTTTTTAAAAAAATCAATAAAATATATATTTTTAAAAATGCCTATGTAGAATCTATTAATTCTAGCATTATTTATAACTAGAGTCCCGGTGCACTGTGGGGGGGGGGGGGCAGGTGTTGTCCCTCAGCCCAACCTGCACCCTCTCCAATCTGGGACCCCTCAGGGGATATCGCTGAGTCGAACATCCCTCTCACAATCTGGGACTGCTGGCTCCCAACTGCTTACCTGCCTGCCTTCCTGCCTGATTGCCCCTAACCACTTCTGCCTGCCAGCCTGATCACCCCCTAACACTCCTCTGCCAGTCTGATTGATGCTTAACTGCTCCCCTGCTGGCCCGATCACCCCCAACTGCCCTCCCCTGCTGACCTGGTCACCCCAATTGCCTTTCCCTGCAGGCCCAGTAGCCCCCAACTGCCCTCCCCTGCTGGCCTGGTGGCCCCTAACTGCCCTCTCCTGCCGGCCATCTTGTGGCAGCTATCTTGTGACCACATGGGGCAGCCATCTTGTGTGAGGGCATGATGATCAATTTGCATATTACCTCTTTATTATATAGGATTGTACATAACTGTTCAAGCATGGGAAACTGGATGAATAAGATAATATATATAAACATATATATGTATATATATAAAACAAACTTAGATATATCATAAATTTGTATATACTATAAACATATATACACACATATGTATACCATAAACCTTGTAAATTATGGCAAATAATGTGATACAAACAGCTGAGTATAAAGATGTAAAAGGAATGAAAAGGACCGCTATAAGCTGAATTGAAGGCATTTCCAGGAGATAATATTAAGTGTGTGTGTGGAGGGGGGAGGGCAGAAACAAAGGGGGAATACTTGTATGCCACCTTTTAGGTTAGGAAGAAGGGAAAATAAGAAAATGATAGGGGTAGAAAGAGAAGGAAAAGGAGAGAGAGAGAGAGAGAGAGAGAGAGAGAGAGAGAGAGAGAGAGAGAGACTTGGAGCAATACTTACCTTACACAAGTGAGATATCAGAAAACAATATACTTGGTTATCTACAAGTTGAAAGGAGGAGAACTGGGAAAGAAATGGTACTCCTTTAAGTGTACCTTTTTGCATATTTTTTTTTTAATTTGGACAAAGGTTCGATTTTCATATATTTCAAAAGAGAAATTAAATCACAAAAGAGAAACTAAAACTGAAAGCAAACTTAAAGAAATGAACCTACTTTTTTAAAAAAAAGTATTAATGCAAGTAATTCATCAATATAAGCAGGTGACATATATACTTCAATTAATGACAAAATATTTTAAGTAGGCTTGTTTTCTAGATATATATGCTAAGCAATTCTAAAATAACATTTCAAGCATAACAAAACATAAATATATAATTAAATATAGTATGCAATTCAGAATCAGGATTCACACAGTGGAAGAAAGGACATCCACACATGACCTGGAGGAAGGCAAGAACATGCCCTAAAGGGATGGACTAGAATTGAAGATTTCCAAGATTTATCATGAATTCTAAATATACCAATGCAGAGTCTTAGATGGCAGAGCCCCACTGCCACCATGGACACTCCAGGGGCAGCCAGAGTGGACACAGAGACCACATTATCTTGAAAAACAGAACTTCTTGAGACTAGGATCCTGACCTCAGAACCACCCAGTCTGGTTTCAGATGCAAACCGGGACCCTGCAGCCACTGGGGACAGAGACCTGTGATCACAGCTGCAGACCCACAGACACCAAGAATCCAGACATCCTGACTGTGGATTTCTGTGAGTCACAGAGCCCAACCCCCTCCCCACAGACTTGCTGAAGCACCATAGGAACTGCTAGACCTGCCCCTCACACAGGGCTGCAGCTCTGCTACAGGAATTTAAGCCTGGGAGCATTTGGACACTGGGAATCAGTTCCACGCAATGCAATTGGGCGACCAAACCCCACGCTCACATAGGGAGGCAATGCCACCTGACTTCGATTCTGGGAAAACACACAAGGATGTCTGTTTTCCTCAGCGCATGGGGTGGACATCCTGCTGACACAGTGCTACTGTGCAACCCAATCCCCCAAGCAGACTGGGGACCCTGATTCTCCATGCAAGAGGCAGCATTGAGCACCAGTGCCTGGGATCCCTGATTCGCAGTGCATTCACACTAAGAGCCAGTGACTCCAAATCTTGGCGCATGCACACACAGGGACCCTGATTCTTGGCGCGAGGCTGAACCAAGCAACAGTGACTCTGGTACTCAATTCTTGGTACAGGCACAAGGGAACTCTGACTCCTAGCATGCACTAGGGGACTCTGATTTTGGCACACACAAGTGGGTTCTCTGTTTCAGAGCAGTGCAGGTGGGGTCCCTGATTCTTGGTGCTTGCACAAGGCCACACTGAGCTCCAGTGACTCTGATTATGGATGAGCGTGGTTCCCATCAACCCATGGAAGCCACACATCTTGGAGTCAGAGCTCTTCAGTGAAACATGGGTGGTGCGAAGCACCCATTGCACATGACCAAGGCCCATGCAACTTGACGTTTGAAACTTCTGGTGATAGTCAGAATGGGGAGACAACACAATCCCCAGAGGACAGAAAATGACGAGTTGCCAAGAAAGGAAATAAGTGAAACAAAAGCATGAAACATGACAGAAAAAGACTTCAAAGTAATGGTTGTACACTTCACACACCAGATGGATGAGAAAATCAGCAATCTATGCAAAAATCAGGAAGAAATCAAAAGTGATATAGCTACAATCAAAAACAACATGGAAGGCTTTAACAGTAGACTAGAAGAAGCAGAGGTCCAAATAAGTGAGTTAGAAGATAAGGTGGAGAAACAAGCTCAATCTGAACAGCAACTGGAGAAAAACATAAAAAGCAGGAGGAGAGCCTGAGGGAGCTTTGGGACAACACAAAACGAAGTAACATACATATAATAGGGCTGCCAGAAGGACAAGAAGAGCAGCAAGGATTAGAAAATCTATTTGAAGAAACAATGACAGAGAGCTTCCCGGATATGGGGAAGAAAAAAGTCACACAAGTACAGAGAGTCCCAAACAAGATGAACCTGAAAAGACCCACACCAAGACACATCAATTATTACCATGGCAAATGTTCAGGACAAAGAGAGAATCTTAAAGGCTGCAAGGGAGAGACGGAAAGTTACATACAAGGAATCTCCCATTAGATTATCAAATGATTTCCCAACAGAAACACATCATGCCAGAAAAGAATGGATGGAAATTTACAAAGTGATGCAAAGCTAAGGACTGAATCCAAGAATACTCTATCCAGCAAGGCTATCATTCAAAATTGAAGGGGAAATAAGAAGATTCACAGACAAAAAAGGCTAAGGGAGTTTATCACCACCAAGCCAGCAATGCAAAAAATGCTAAAAGGACTGGTGTAAAAAGAAGAAATAAAAAGATAAGAAAGAAAACAGGCACAAAAAAAAAATAGAAATGGCTACAAGCAAGTACTTTTCAATAATAACTTTAAACGTAAATGGACTAAATGCTCCAATCAAAAGACATCAAGTGGCTGAATGGATAAAAAAAACATGATCCATATATTTTCTGTCTACAAGATCCACTTCACAAGAAGGGCCTCACACAGACTGAAAGGGAAGGGATGGAAAAATATCTTTTAGGCAAATGAAAATGAAAATAATGCTGGGGTAGCAATACTTATATCAGACAAAATAGACCTCAAAGTGAAGGCCATAACAAGAGATAAGGAAGGCCACTTCATAATACTGAAGGGATCGATACAACAAGAGGATATAACACTTATAAACATATATGCACCCAATGCAGAAGCACCCAAATACATAAAAAAAAAATGCCTGGAAGATATCAAGGGAGATATTGACAACAATACAATCATAGTAGGGGACTTTAATACACCAGTGACATCACTGGATAAATCCTCTAGACAAAAAATCAGCAAAGAAACAGCTATCCTAAATGACTTACTAGATCAGATGGACTTAATTGACATCTTCAGAACATTTCACCCCAAAATCACGGAATATACATTCTTCTCAAGTGCTCATGGGACATTTTCAAAAATAGACAACATATTGGGTCACAAATAAAGTCTCCCCAAATTCAAGAAGATTGAAATCATACCAAGCATCTTCTCAGACCACAATGGCATAATATTAGAAATAAAGTACAATAAAAACAACCCAAAATACTCAAACACTTGGAAGCTGAATAGCATGTTATTAAATATTGATTGGGTTACCAATGAGATCTAAGAAGAAATTAAAAACATCCTGGAAACTAATGATAATGAAAACACAGCAATCCAAAACCTATGGGAAGCAATGAAAGCAGTCCTGAGAGGGAAGTTATAGCTCTACAGGCCTATCTCAAAAAAACAAGAAAAAATGGTAGTAAATCATCTAACTCTACAACTCAAAGAACTAAAAGGGAGCAACAAAAAAAGCCCGGAGTGAGCAGAAGGAAGGAGATAATAAAGATTAGAGCAGAAATAAATCACATAGAGACCAAAAAATCAATACAGAAAATCAATGAAACCAAGAGCTGCTTCTTTGAAAGGATAAACAAGATTGATTAACCTCTAGCTAGGCTCACCAAGAAGCAAAGAAAGAGGACCCAAATAAACAAAATTAGGAACGATAGAGGCGAAATAACAACAGACCCCACAGAAATACAAATGATTTGTTAAAAAATACTATGGACAGCTCTACTCAAACAAACTAGACAACCTGGAGGAAATTGACAAATTCCTAGAAACGTAAACATTCCAAAACTCAATCAGGAAGAATCTAAAAATCTCAATAGGCCAATAACTATGGAAGAAATTGCAGCAGTCATAGAAAAGCTTCCAGCAAACAAAAGCCCAGGACCAAAGGGCTTCACAGGGGAGTTTTAACACACATTCAAGGGAGAACTAAAACCTATCCTCCTCAAACTACTACAAAAAATTCAAGAGGAAGGAACACTTCCAAGCTCATTCTATGAAGCCAGCATCACCCTAATACCAAAACCAGGTAAAGACAACACAATGAAAGAGAATTGCAGGCCAATATCCCTCATGAACATAGATGCCAAAATCCTCAACAAAATTCTAGCAAATCGGATCCAGCAGTACATCGGAAAGATCATACACCATGACCAAGTAGGATTTATCCCAGGGATGCAAGGATGGTACAATATCCGCAAATCAATAGAGGTGATACATCACATAAACAAATTGAAAGAAAAAAAACCACATGGTCATATCAATTGATGCAGAAATGGCATTTGACAAAATCCAACACCCATTTTTGATAAAGACTCTCAGCAAGAGAGGAGAACCAAGGTGGCGGCATAGGTTAACGCCGGAGTTTGCTGCCGTGAACAACTACTTCAAAAGTGAAACTAAAAAACGGAACGGACATCACCCAGAACCACAGGAACGCTGGTTGAGTGGAAGTCCTACAACTAGGAGGAAAGAGAAACGCATACGGACACTCAGAGGAGGCACAGTGCTGAAGTCAAATTCTGAGGTGTGGAGTGCGCGGAGCAGGCTGGCGGCGGAGGGCGTGGTTGGCGTTTTCAATCAGGAGGGAGTCGCAGACTCTGAGCTCCAGATACAGGCGAGTCTTTAGGGACCCAGACTCAAACGGGAGAAGCGGGACTGTCTGGCTTCGGTCAGAGCGAGTGCAGCTTTCTCTCCGAGGTTTTCAGCGGGTGCTGGGTCTCAGAGAGGGAGAGCCCCTGGGGACAGGACTGAGAGCCGCCATAACTGCTCTCTCCGGCCCACCCTATTGATCCTGTGCGACACCCCCCACGCCCCGCCCAAGCCCTGCACAGAGGCATTTGCTGGATAGCCTCAGGCAAACACCAGATTAGCACCTCCCTAGAGGACAGAAGTTCTCTTACTTCAGACACAGCTGATTCTCATAGCCACTTGGCCTGGAGGTCAAACCCTCCCTGGTATTAGCTACAACAATCAAGGTTTAACTATAAGACTGCGCACAAAGACCACTAGGGGGTGCACCAAGGAAGCATAACAAAATGCGGAGACAAAGAAACAGGACAAAATTGTCAATGGAAGATATAGAGTTCAGAACCACACTTTTAAGGTCTCTCAAGAACTGTTTAGAAGCCGCCGATAAACTTAATGAGATCTACAAGAAAACTAATGAGACCCTCGATGTTATATTGGGGAACCAACTAGAAATTAAGCATACACGGGCTGAAATAACGAATATTATACAGACTCCCGACAGCAGACCAGAGGAGCGCAAGAATCAAGTCAATGATTTGAAATGCGAGGAAGCAAAAAACACCCAACCGGAAAAGGAAAATGAAAAAAGAATCCAAAAATGCGAGGATAGTGTAAGGAGCCTCTGGGACAGTTGTACCAACATCAGAATTATGGGGGTGCCAGAAGATGAGAGAGAGCAAGATATTGAAAACCTATTTGAAGAAATAATGACAGAAAACTTCCCCCACCTGGGGAAAGAAATGGACTTACAGGTCCAAGAAGCGCGGAGAACCCCAAACAAAAGGAATCCAAAGAGGACCACACCAACACACATCATAATTAAAATGCCAAGAGCAAAAGATAAAGAGAGAAACTTAAAAACAGCAAGAGAAAGAAACTCAGTTACCTACAAGGGAATACCCATATGACTGTCAGCTGATTTCTCAACAGAAACTTTGCAGGCCAGAAGGGAGTGGCAAGAAATATTCAAAGTGATGAATACCAAGAACCTACAACCAAGATTACTTTATCCAGCAAAGCTATCATTCAGAATTGAAGGCCAGATAAAGAGCTTCACAGATAAGGAAAAGCTAAAGGAGTTCATCACCACCAAACCACTATTATATGAAAGGCTGAAAGGTATCCTTTAAGAAGAGGAAGAAGAAGAAAAAGGTAAAGATACAAATTATGAACAACAAATATGCATCTATCAACAAGTGAATCTAAGAATCAAGTGAAAAAATAATCTGATGAACAGAATGAACTGGTGATTATAATAGAATCAGGGACATAGAAAGGGAATGGACTGACTATTCTTGGGGGGGAAAGGGGTGTGGGAGATGCGGGAAGAGACTGGACAAAAATCATGCACCTATGGATGAGGACAGTGGGTGGGGAGTGAGGGCAGAGGGTGGGGCGGGAACTGGGAGGAGGGGAGTTATGGGGGGGGGGGGAAGAGGAACAAATGTAATAATCTGAACAATAAAGATTTAATTAAAAAAAAAGACTCTCAGCAAGGTGGGAATAGAAGGATCATACCTCAAAATAATAAAAGCCAAATATGACAAACCCACAGCCAACATCATACTCAATGGACAAAAACTAAAACATTCCCCCCAAGAACAGGAACAAGACAGGAATGTCCACACTCACCACTCCTATTCGACATAGTACTGGAAGTGTTAGCCATTGCAATTAGACAAGAAAAAAAAAAAGAGGCATCAAAATTGGAAAGGAAGAAGTAAAACTGTCCTTATCAGCAAATGACATGATGTTATACATAAAAACCTTAAATACTCCATCAAAAAACTATTAGACTTAATAAATGAATTTGGCAATGTAGTAGGATACAAAATTAACGCCAAGAAAACTATGGCATTTCTAGACCCCAATAGTGAACTTATAGAAAGAGAGACTAAAAAAACAATCCCATTTACCATCGCACCAAATAAACTTAACTAAAGAGGTAAAAGAACTCTACTCAGAAAAGTACAGGATGTTGAAAAAAGAGATAGAGGAAGACATAAACAGATGGAAGAACATACCATGTTCTTGGATTGGTAGAATCAACATCATCAAAATGTCCATACTACTCAAAGCAATCTATAAATTCAACGCACTTCCCATTAAAATACCAATGGCATATTTCACAGACCTAGAACGAACTCTCCAAAAATTCATCCGGAATAAAAAAACACCCAGAATAGCTGCAGCATTCCTGAGAAAGAACAAAGTAGGTGGGATCTCAATATCAGATATCAAGCTGTATTACAAAACCACTGTTCTCAAAACTGCCTGGTACTGGCACAAGTACAGACATATAATTCAATGGAATAGAATAGAGAGCCCAGAAATTGACCTGAACCAATATGCTCAATTAATATTTGACAAAGGAGGCAAGAACATACAATGTAGTCAAGATAGTCTCTTCAATAAATGGTGTTGGGAAAATTGGACAGATACATGCAAGAAAATGAAATAGACCACCAACTTACACCATACACAAAAATAAACTAAAAATGGATAAAGGACTTAAATGTACGACGGGAAACCATAAAAATACTAGAAGAATCCAAAGGCAACAAAATCTCAGACATATGCCGAAGCAATTTCTTCACCGATACAGATCCTAGGCCATTGGAAACTAAAGAGAAAATAAACAAATGGGACTACATCAAAATAAAAAGCTTCTGCACAGCAAAATAAACCATCAACAAAACAACAAGAAAGTCCACTGCATGGGAGGACATATTTGCTAATGTTACAGAAAGAGACTAAAAAAACAATAAGCGTTCACCGATAAGGGTTTAATCTCCAAAATTTATAGGGAATTCATACAAATTAACAAAAGAAAGATAAACAATCCAATAAAAAAAATGGGCAAAGGACCTAAATAGACACTTTTCAAAAGAGGACATTCAGAAAGCCAATAGACATATGAAAACATGCTCAAAGTCACTAATCATCTGAGAAATGCAAATCAAAACAACAATGAGGTACCATCTCACACCTGTCAGAATGGCTATCATCAACAAATCAACAAACAACAAGTGCTGGAGAGGATGTGGAGAAAAAGGAACACTTGTGCACTGCTAATGGGAATGCAGACTGGTGCAGCCACTGTGGATGACGGTATGGAGTTTCCTCAAAAAACTAAAAATGGAACTCCCATTTGACCCTGTGATCCCACTTCTAGGAATATACCCCAAGAAACTTGAACCACCAATCTGAAAGGATATATGCACCTATATGATCATAGCAGCACAATTCACCATAGCTAAGATCTGGAAACAGCCTAAGTGCCCATCAGTAGATGAATGGATTAGAAAACTGTGGTACATCTACATGATGGAATACTATGCTGCTGTAGAAAAGAAGGAATTCTTACCATTTGCAACAGCATGGATGAAACTGGAGAGCATTATGCTAAGTGAAATAAGCCAGTCAATGAAGGAAAAATACCACATGATCTCACTCATTTATGGATAATAAATAACATTATAAACTTATGCATGAAAATAGATACAGATGCAGAGCAGCCTCAAACAGACTGTCAAACTACAGCGGGAAGGCCAGGGAGGGTTGGGGGGTAGGAGGGGAGGGTAAGAGATCAACCGAAGGACTTGTATGCAATCCTATAAGCATAGCCAATGGACATAAGACACTTGGGTGTAGGGGAGGCAAGGGAATTGTCAAGGGCAGGAATAAAAATGGAGACATATGTTATACTCTTTGCAATACTTTAAGTAATAAAACAAGAAAAAGCATTTGACAAAATGCAAATTAACCCTCATGCCCTCACAAGATGGCTGCCAATGACCAAGCTGGCAGGGGGATAGTGAGGGATATAATCATATTCATTGATGCAGAAAAAGCATTGGACAAAATCCAACACCCTTTTTTGATAAAAACTCTCAGCAAGGTAGGAATAGAAAGATCATTCTATATAATAAAGAGGTAATATGCCAATTAGCCCTCATGCCCTCACAAGATGGCTGCGTACGACCAGGCTGTCAGGGGGTTAGTGAGGGATGATTGCAGGCTACAATAGCGGATAGCCACAGGGCGCCTATGTATGCAAATTAACAGCCATCTTGGTTGGCGGTTAATTAGCATATCCTGCTGATTAGCCAATGGGAGGCATAGTGAAGGTACAGTCAATTACCCTGCTTGTCTATTATTAGATAGGATTACCTGGCAGTTACCAGTGGGGAAGGAAGCTTCTCAAACCATAAGAGACTTAAAGAGACTTGATGCCCAACCAGTGCACTATAAACACTGGAGATAGATGCAGTCATTAACTCAGCCTTCTGCCCTGTCCCACACCATGCTCTTACCCATACTGTATTCTTAGCCTGTCACTTTCAACTGGAGGTCTTCTTATGGTGAGAGTAGCATTTGACTGAGACACTGCAATGTTCAGGCACTGGCTCTGTCTAAACCAACTCATGAGAAGGAGGGTGACTTAAAGAAACTTTTCTCCAACTCACATTTAGGACTTTTCTACTGCTCGCCTTCCCATTAATCCCTCCCAAGGACAAAGAATGTGTAAAACCATAAAATAACAAGGCCCTTTTCTTTAGGGGGTCCTCCTATACATTTCATTGCATTTTGCTGGGGTGTGCCAGGATCATTAGCATCAGAAAGCCACCTGGAACACATTGGCAGTTAGGTCAATGTGTTTTGGACAGTGCAATGGACCATGCAGGGTGCTCTAGGAGAATGCTATTTTATTGTTTACTAGAGGCCCAGTGCATGTATTCGTGCATGGGTGGGGTCCCTCGGCCTGGCCAGTGATCGGGGACCGATTGGGGCTGAGGGAGGTTGGCCAACCTGTAGGCAGGGCCACAGGAGGTTGGCCGGCCAGGGGGGAGAGGCTATGCGAAGTTTGGCCAGCCGGGGGACGGGATCATGGAAGGTTGGCCAGCTGTGGGAGGTTGGCTGTGGGAGCGCACTGACCACCAGGGGGTAGTGCTTAGGCTTTTATATATATAGACTCGAGGACGGTGCACAAAAACTTGTGCACCCGGGAGGGTCCCTCAGCCCAGCTTGTGCCCTCTCCCAGTCTGAGACCCCTTGGGGAATGACCACCTGCTGGCTTAGGCCTGCTCCCAGGGGATTGGGCCTAAGCTGGCTGTCAGACATCCCTCTAGCAGCCTGGGAGTGCTCAGGGTATGTCCACTTGCCAGCGGGAAGCAGGCCTAACCTGCAGTTGGACATCGTTAGCGCTGCTGAGGAGACGGGAGACGCTCCCGCCACCACCGCTGTACTGGCAGCCGTCAGCCTGGCTTGTGGCTGAGCAGAGCTCCCCCTGTTGGGAGCGCACTGACCACCAGGGAGCAGCTCCTGCATTGAGTGTCTGCCACCTGGTGGTCAGTATGTGTCATAGTGACCAGTGATTCCCAGTTGCTCTGCTGTCAGGTTGCATATTACCTTTTTATTATATAGTATAGAAGCATGGTGCATGGGTGGGGGCTGGCTGGTTTGCCCTGAATCACTGTCATAGTGACCAGTGATTCCCAGTTGCCAGGTCAGGGTGGGGGTCCTGGTGTGGTGTCTGGCCAGTCTAGGTGAGGGGCTGATGGCTGTTTGCAGGCTGGCCAAGCCTCCTAGCAAAGACTTTCACCCCATGAGGGTGTGGCCAGCCTGGGTGAGGGGCTGATGGCTGTTGGCAGGCTGGCCACAGCCCCTTCAGGGTGGGGGTCCCCACTGGGTGTTCCTGACCAGCCTGGCTGAGGGGCTGATGGCTGTTTGCAGGCTGGCCATAGTCCGTTAGAGTAGGGGTTCCTGCTGTGGTGCCTGGCCAGTCTCGGTGAGGGGCTGATGGCCATTTTCAGGGTGGCCACACCCCCTTTAGGATGGACGGTCATGCTGGGGTCCCTGGCCACCCTGGGTGAGAGGCTAATAGCTGTTTGCAGGCTGACCAACCCCCCCAGCAGGGACCCTCACCCCATTGGGTGTGGCCATCCTGGGTGAGGGGCTGATGGCTGTTTGCAGGCTTGCAAAGCCCTTTCAGCGTGGGGGTACCCACTGGGGTTCCTGGCCAGCCTGGGTGAGGGGCTGATGACTGTTTGCAGGCTGGCCACAGCCCCCAGCCACCCAAGCTCCCAGTGGAGGCTGGCTGGAAGCAGGTATCTGGGATTTATTTAGCTTCTATAATTGAAACTTTGTTGTTTTTTTATATTAAATCTTTATTGTTCAGATTATTACATTTGTTCCTCTTTTTTCCCCCCATAACTCCCCTCCTCCCAGTTCCCGCCCCACCATCCGCCCTCACTCCCCATCCACTGTCCTCATCCATAGGTGCACGATTTTTGTCCAGTCTCTTCCCGCATCTCCCACACCCCTTTCCCCCCCAAGAATAGTCAGTCCATTTCCTTTCTATGTCCCTGATTCTATTATGATCACCAGATTATTTATTCACTTGATTCTTAGATTCACTTGTTGATAGATGCATGTTTGTTGTTCATAATTTGTATCTTTACCTTTTTCTTCTTCTTCCTCTTCTTAAAGGATACCTTTCAGCATTTCATATAATCCTGGTTTGGTGGTGATGAACTCCTTTAGCTTTTCCTTATCTGTGAAGCTCTTTATCTGACCTTCAGTTCTGAATGATAGCTTTGCTGGATAAAGTAATCTAGGTTGTAGGTTCTTGGTATTCATCACTTTGAATATTTCTTGCCACTCCCTTCTGGCCTGCAAAGTTTCTGTTGAGAAATCAGCTGACAGTCGTATGGGTACTCCCTTGTAGGTAACTGAGTTTCTTTCTCTTGCTGCTCTTAAGAGTCTCTCTTTGTCTTTTGCTCTTGGCATTTTAATTATGATGTGTCTTGGTGTGGTCCTCTTTGGATTCCTTTTGTCCGTGCTTCCTGGACTTGTAAGTCTATTTCTTTCACCATGTAGGGGAAGTTTTCTGTCATTATTTCTTCAAATAGGTTTTCAATATCTTGCTCTCTCTCATCTTCTGGCACCCTTATAATTCTGATGTTGGTACGCTTGAGGCTGTCCCAGAGGCTCCTTACACTATCTTCATATTTTCGGATTCTTTTTTCATTTTGCTTGTCCAGTTGGGTGTTTTTAGCTTCTTCGCATTTCAAATCTTTGCCTTGATTCTTGCGACCCTCTGGTCTGCTGTTGGGAGTCTGTATAATATTCGTTATTTCAGTCTGTGTATGTTTAATTTCTAGTTGGTTCTTTATCATAACATCGAGGGTCTCATTAGATTTGTTGAGGATCTCATTAAGTTTATCAGCGGCTTCTAGACAGTTCTTGTGAGACCTTAAAAGTGTGGTTCTGAACTGAATATCCTCCATTGACAGTTTTGTCCTGTTTCTTTGTCTCCGCATTTTTTATGCTTTCTTGGTGCACCCCCTAGTGGTCTTTGTGTGCAGTCCTCCTGTAGTTAAGCCTTGATTGTTGTTAATACTAGGGGGATTTGACCTCCAGGCCAGCTGGCTGTGAGAATCAGCTGTGTCTGCAGTGAGAAAACTTCTGTTCTCTAGGGAGGTGCTAATCTAGCCTTTGCCTGAGGCTATCTGGCAAATGGCTCTGTGCAGGGCTTGGGTGGGGCGGGTGGGTCGCTCGGGCTCAGGATCAACAGGGTGGGCCAGAGAGAGCAGTTATGGGGGCTCTCAGTTCCGTCCCTAGGGGCTCTGCCTCACAGAGTCCCAGCAACCGCTGCAAACCTCAGAGAGAAAGCTGCCTTCAAGTTCCGACTGAAGCCAGACAGTCTCGCTTCTCCCGTTTGAGTCTGGGTCCCTAGAGACTCGCCCAGATCTGGAGCTCAGTATCTGAGACTCCCTCCTGATTGAAAGCACCAACCGCGCCCTCCGCTGCCAGCCTGCTCCGCGTGCACTCCGTACCTGAGTATTTCACTTCAGCACTGCACCTCCTCTGAGTCTGGGTATGATATTCTCTTTCCTCCTAGTTGTAGAATTTCCACTCAGCCAGCCTTCCTGTGGTTCTGGATGATGTCCATTCCGTCTTTTAGGTGTGTTTTGATTTGGTTGTTCAAGGCAGCAATCTCCGGCGTTAACCTATGCCACCATCTTGGTTCTCCTCCACATCTCTTCTATAATTGAAACTTTGTTGCCTTTCATGGAGGCCACAGCCAGCCAGGGCAGGCAGGAAGCTTGGCTTCCTCCATCACCAAGGCAACCAAGCCTCCTGCTTGCTCCAGCTCCGTGGCTGTCAGCCGCCATCTTGGTTGGGTTAATTTGCATATAGTAGCTCTGATTGGCTGATGGGCATGGCTTGGGCATAGCAAAGGTACAGTCAATTAGCATCTTTGTCTTTAATTAGTGTAGATTAGAGGCCTGGTACACAAAATTTGTGCACTGGGGAGGGAGTGTCCCTCAGCCCAGTCTGCACCCTCTCCAATCTAGGACCCCTGTGGGATCAGGCCTAAACCAGCAGTCGGACATCCCTTTAACAATCCGGGACTGCTGGCTCCCAACCACTCACCTGCCTGCCTTCCTGCTTGATTGTCTTTAACCGCTTCTGCCTGCCAGCCTGATCGACACCTAACTGCTCCCCTGCCAGCCCAATTGCCCAAACTGCCCTCCCTTGCCAGCCCAGTTTTCCCCAACTGCCCTCCTCTGCTGGCCTGGTCACCCCTAACTGTCTTCCCCTGCTGGCCTGATTGCCCACAACTGCCCTCCCCTGTCGGCCATCTTGTGGCTATGGGTGCCACCATCTTTGAGGGTGTGGCTGTCAATTAGCATATTCCCTCCTTATTGGCTGTGGGTGCTACCATCTTTACAACAGCATGAAGGTTAATTAGCATATTCCTTCTTTATTAGATAGAACAAAGTTTTCAGTTCTGGGGAGAAACAAAGTTCTTTTTCTTTAGAGCTTGATTCACTGGCCAAGATACTTGCTGGGTCAAATTAGAGATTCATCAAAGGAAGCCTGAGAAAGTTAGAGAAGCAATTTCTGGCTACTTATGATCCACCAGCAATGGGACCTAAAGTCATTGGAGGTCCTGCATGCCAATAGCTATTGTTAGTTCTGACCATACTCCTAGAACTTATAGTCAGCCTCTAACACAGTAAATTATTGAGGCTTGTGTTTTCATGAAAAAGAATGAGAGCCATAGGATCACTTTGCCCAGAAGCAAATGAGATCTTAAAGACTTAGGTAGTTTGCTTTCCTTGATCTTATTAAGCTTAGTGAATGATAAAGGCATATTGTTGGGCTTGTCACTACAGAACCACTTCTTCAGAAAATTTTGACAGTGGCCTATTAGCCAAAGAGGTGGAAAGAAGTGTGTGTGGGGAGGGGGGGTGGGGGCGGGCTGGTAATAAAAGCAAACATCTGACTGAGACTCTCTACTTCCTCAGCTGGGTACTTACTACTCTTTTGGCTCTGACAGGATGGCCCACCAGAGATGAGTTCCCTGACACTCCAATGTGTTTGTACCACCATTTCATTAGAGACAGTGTCCCTTCGAGCCACACTGGTAGTCCACTGATGGAATGAGGACAGTACATGATGAAATTTTAAACCAATTCATTCATGCCAACCTTGCTGTATATTAAGCTCAATTAAACCTCCTTAAACCCAGCTGGCATGGCTCAGTGGCTGAGCATTGACCTATGAACCATGAGGTCATGGTTTGATCCCGGTCAGGGCACATGCCTAAGTTTCAGGCTCAATCCCAAGGGGGTGGGGGGGGGGTGCAGGAGGCAGCTAATAAATGATTCTTTCTCATCATTGATGTTTCTGTCTGTCTCTCTTTTTCCCTTCCTCTCTGAAATCGATAAAAATATATGTGTGTTTTTTTTAAAAAAACCTCCTCATAAGGTCAAGTCATTGGGTACTACACAAGTTGAATATTAACTGACAAATTATCAGACATGGCTAAGATAGCAATTGATAAACAGTGAAAACAAGGTAAATATTATAACCAGTCATCTATTCCTGGACAATGTAGGCAAAGCCTTCTAGAAAAAAAAAAAAATCTATGGGTAGAGATCCAATAATGGGGTACCAAAGAAGCAAGTTGACTGCCTCTGCATAGCCCTGCCAAAACACACTGACCTAAGTGCCCCAGTGTTTTTCTACCAAGGATCTCATGGCCTAGTAGTGGGCTAAAGGATGCCCAAAAGGTAGCCAATCTAGGGCCCACATGGTGAAGACCCCTATGACTAATGTGTGTTCTATTGCTCAGCTCTTTCCCCTGAGTCTGAGTACTCACGGTCTTTAACAATAACTCTCTGACTTCAAAAATATATAAGAATATGGGTTAGACCAGGTTTTGTGGTCGTTGGTGGGAATATGAGAGCCTATGCTAAAATTAGAGTTTAATGGGGAGGTGAAAAATTGCTGGGGTGTTTCTCAGCATCTACAAGCATTCAGGAATCTGGAGAAGGGCTGCAAGTAAATTAAGAAAGAGACTATAAATATAAATTTGGAATACATGGGGGAGCTAGGGAAGGCTTAATGCTAATGACCAAGTTCTCTCTGAATCTCTGGACATAGGGCTTTTTATTCACACATTTTTGCCCTAAAGCAAAGCAAACACACATATCAAAGGTAAAGTTTGGTAAGCAGTAAAGTATCAGGTTGGGGGAACTACCTTTGGCTGTTTAGCTGTTTGGCCAGCAGCAGGTAATAACATGTAGATTTTCAGGTTTGGGGAAATGCCCTCAGCAGGCAATAATATGTATCTTCAGCCCTGCTGAAGCCTCAAGGTTCACCAACCTTTGCATGAACTTCTTGCATTTATGACCTGCTGGAATTACCCCCTCCTCCCAGCAAAAAATATACAATTTCTTGCTCAGCCTGCATGGCTCAATGGTTGAACGTCGATCTATGAACCAGGAGGTCACAGTTGGATTCCCAGTCAGGGCATATGCAGAGATTGCAGGCTCAATCCCCAGTGGGTGGTGTGCAGATTCTCTCTCATCATTGATGTTTCTATCTCTCTCTTCCTCTCCCTTTCCTCTCTGAAATCAATAAAAATATATATATTTTAAAAGAATACAATTTCTTGAACCTTTTGGATACTGCTGCTATGTGCCTGTGATTGCCATAACTCCTGACTCCAGAATGAGGGGAAAACATATAATTTTCAACTGGGTAAGGGTACAGGATTTGGGTAAGTGTCCCATTTGGTCTGAGGCCATTACCAAAAGGATTCTTACTCAGATCCAACTATAGGTATGCTTCTTTAGATCATTACAAACTCCATTGTTATGGTCCCACTAGTACATGTATTAGTATTATTGGAATAGATTAATTGTCAATGCAAATCACTGCTATGTATTAACTCCTCAGCCCTGGGGGAATTGCTACAATTAGGGTCATTTCAGCTGACATGTGGAAGACCATGAACTTGTCCAATTACTAGCACCCAATGCCTTTTGTCTTCTAAAACACTGCCTGTGAGGGAAAAAAAGAGCTGCTCTAATTGCTGAGTTTAATGAAATGAAATTTCTCCATGAAACTTTAACCATTCATTAACTCAATAAAACTCTGCCCATGACATAGGATACACAGTCAATTGATATAAGCAGCTCAGTGTTGTAGTACAGCCCTTACACCTATGATATCTGATGTGATGGTAATACAAGGTATTGTGCAAACTTGAGGGAACTTGGTATGCATCTTCTATCATAAATGCTCTTTTCAGAATTCCTTTATTGTGGATGATTATGATTAGTATAATCCTTTGTGTATTGGATTACCATACAAAACTACTATACTTCTAAAATTTTCTGAATATGTGTCACCAATGCAAAGGACAGGATATGAAAAAGTCCACTATCAGAGAGAACAATAAACGTCCACTCTATTGATGATATTGTTTTAGTGGCACAACATGGACATGAAAACTGGATTCTCTGCAGACCCGCATATGGCAACTCAGTGGGTCCATTATTACAGAAAAGGTACAGTTACCTGGTACCTTAATGAAATTGTTGAGTATGGTCTGTACAAAACATGACATAACATTCCAGAGAAGAGCGCCAAGCGTTAGCCCTCCCCTTCAACAAATGAAAAGAAGACCCAGTGATTGTTGGAACAATTCAGTGACTTACACTCTCATAGTCCCCATGTATAGTCCATAATGGCACCTATCTAAAGGGTAACTAGAAAGGCTGCTTTCTTTCAGTGGGCCATAGCCAAGATGATGCCTGGAGGGTCTCCAAGAGACCACCAAACTTCCCTTCCCCAACACCTTTCTAATATTTATTTACTCTTTGAGTTACAGAACTCAGCAACATCTCTGTTCACTATTAGATGTTATAGCAGAAGGCCACTGACACAGGTCAGAGGCACCCCTTTAGGCTTTCAAACTTATATCTCCAGGAGTCAGCTGAAAGGTACACACCCTTTAAGAGATATTTACTAACCTGGTCAGCATGGCTCAGTGGTTAAGCATCTACTTAAGAACCTGGAGGTCACAGTTCCATTCCTAGTCAAGACACATGCCTGGATTGCGGACTTGATCCCCAGTGTGGGGTGTGCAGGAGGCAGCCAATCAGTGATTCCCTCTTATTATTGATGTTTCTCTCTCTCTCTCTCTCTCTCTCTCTCTCTCTCTCTCTCTCTCTCTCTGAAATGAATGAAACATTTTTAAAAAGAGATATTTACTAGCCTTTCATAAGGCTTTGATGGATACTGAGTAGTTGTCCATGAAATAACCATGATATCAGAAATATGAACCAAAGTATATTAATTCTTTTGCCTTTGTACTATAGTTATTTTAGGTTATTCACACTTCAAATCAAAGTATAAGATTTCTATAAAACATATGCTTAAATACATATTCATGAACCAGAGAAAATTATCTTCTGATGAGCTTTAAATAATTTAAAGTTACCTATAATTATACTTACTATTGAGTCTTTCCCCTTTAGAAGTTCTGTGTTTCTTTACTTGCAGTTGGGTTTTTGACATTGCGCCTTGATGCCCAAGCACAGAATTTTCACCTGGTAATTTACCATGAGCTATATAAAGAGAGGCATTTAGTTCAATAAATAAAAAATAGATATACTCTGAATTCCATGCTTTTAAATTATTGACAAATGTACAGCAGCATATTCTCTCATTTAAAAAAAAAAGTTATAAGTAAATTAACATAATGTTAGATCTGACTTGTAAATGGAAAGGAGAGTTTTGATGGATGTATATTGACACTATCTTGTTATTTGTTTAATATTCATAGACTTCATAGATGTTTCATTTTAATCTCTTAGTTTTTGTAATATTTTAAGTTGAAACATAGTCATAGACCCACTAATGAAAATTTATTTGCAGATGATTATTCATTACAGAATATTTGTATTTGCAAAATATTAAAAAAACACATATATGTGTAAATGTTGCAGATTGGTTTAATAAACTAAAGTATCTACACTAATAAAGGAGAAACATGGTAATTGGCTAATCAGGGCAATATGCAAATTAACTGTCAGCCAAGATGGCGGCCGGCAGCCAGGCAGCTTGAAACTAACATTAGGCTTGCTTGCTTCAGTGATGGAGGACTCCAACGTTCCCTGCCTGCCACTGCAGGCCACTGAGCCTGCAGTTTCAAACATTGTAACAAATACAGATGCTAAACAAAACTCCAGAAACCAGCTTTCAGCTGGCTGGGATCTCAGAGCTGGAGTTGATACAGAGTTTCAAGAACCGAAACAAACCAGATACCTGCTTTCAGGAGTGGAGGCCTAAGAGCTGGAGCCTCAGAGCTAAAGCTGGCCCAGAATAAAAAAAAAAGAAAAAGAAAAAAAAGGAGCAGTTGGGAGCTTCAGTCCCAGCCTGAAAACAGCCCTCAGCCCCTCACCCAGACTGGCCAGGCACCCCAGTGGGGACCCCCACCCTGAAGGGTGTGTGACCAACTGCAAACAGCCATCATCCCCTCATCCAGGCTGGCCAGGAACCCCAGTGGGGACCCCCACCCTGATCCAGGACACCCTTCAGGGCAAACCAGCCAGCCACCACCCGTGCACCAGGCCTCTATTCTATATAGTAAAAGGGTAATATGCCTCCCAGCACTGGGATCAGCAGAGCCACGAGGCCTCCTGGCACCGGGATCAGCATGACAGGGGGCAGCACCCAAACCCCCTGATCGCCCTGCGGCTCTGTCTGTGACAGGGGGTGGGGCCACAACCTCCCTATCCGCCCTGCTCTGTTCGTGACAGGGGAAGGCGCCCCAACCCCCTGATCAGCCCTGCTCTGTGGGTGATAGAGGGCGGCGCCCCAACCCCCCTTTCCCCCAACGGGCCCTGCTCTGTGTGTGATGGAGTAGAGCCATAACCTCCCCATCGGCCCTGCCCTGAGTGTGACAGTGGCGGAGCCCAAAACCCTGATCAGCCCTGCTCTGTGGGTGATGGAGGGCGGCACTTCAACCCCCTGATCCGCCCTGCTCTGTGTGTGACAGGGGGCGGTGTGCCAACTCCCCTATCGGCCCTACTCTGTGAGTGACAGGGGGGAGCTCCTCAACCCGCTGATGGGCCCTGCTCTGTGCGTGACAGGGGGCAGCGCCCCAACCCTCTGATTGGCCCTGCTCTGTGCATGATGGGGGTGGCACCACAACCTCCCCATTGACTCTGCCTTGAGTGTGACAGGGGGTGGGGCCCCAACCCCCCAATCGGCCCTACCCTGAGCGTGACTGAGGGTGGCATCGCAATCTCCCAATCCGCCTTGCTCTGTGCATTACAGGGGGCGGTGCCCCAACTCCCCAATTGGCCCTGTCTGAGCCCAACCAGGGGCTGCACTTAGGGATTGGGCCTGCCCTCTGCCACCTGGGAGCAGGCCTAAGCCAGCAGGCCATTATCTCCCAAGGGGTCCCAGACTTCAAGAGGGCACAGGCCGGGCTGAGGGACACACACACCCCCCCCCGAGTGCACAAATTTTTGTGCACCGGGCCTCTAGTATATTATAAATTGTAGTAATATTAACTATTGTCTATAATATGACATAAACGACTGTAAAAGGAATGAAAAAGATCCCATCAAATTGACTTGGAAGAATTTCTAGGGCATATTTAATGGAATAAAAAATTGATAGGATATCTTTGATGTTACCTTTTATAAAGAAAATAAAAGTTAAGATAATTACCTGTATAAAATGAAACACATAAAAGATAAACTAGAAAATAAAGTAGTTTCTAACCAATCATATAAGACTGAGCTCATTGAATTGCATTCAATGACTATTGTTAGTGCTAAGCATGTCCTTGTTACTGATGGACAGCCTATGACTCAGTGAAATTTTTGTGACTATTCATTTATTTATTCTATTTTTCTTGATTTCAGATAAAGTAAAGGAGAAGGAGAGAGAGATAGAAACATCAATGATAAAAATCATTGATTGGCTGCCTCCTGCACATCCCCTACTGGGGATCAAGCTTGCAACCTGGGCATGTGCCTTGACAGGAATCAAACCATGATCTCCTGGTTCATGGGTCGTTACTCAACCACTGAGGCACACTGGCTGGGTTTGTGACTAATTTTTAGTGAAAAGTATGCAGAGCCCTCAAGACAGCTTTTCCAGTCACCTGAAAAGGCCATTTAGACGGGTAGTTTGTTTTCATCATTAAAAAGGTAAGTTGTGAAACTTAGGGAATGCATCACAACAGACCCCCCTCATACAGAGTGCTCTAACAGAGGCCACTTTGCACAAGAAGACAAGGAAGCAGGGAGGGCAATGATGTGAATACTTGATCCCCTCTCCCTATTCAGTTCCTTTCTCAGGTTGGGTCCACCTATGATGAGTTTCCTGACACTGAAAAAGTTGTTTAGACCACCTGTATAGCCACTTGAAAGATGCCCAATGAATCAATCTGATGATGCTTTGGTTCAACAATCAGGAGTGAGAACAGGGGACAATGAGATTATGAACCAGCTCAGATTTCTAGTGTCATTTGTGCTATCTTTACTGGTTTCTTAACTCAATTAAATCTCCTTGTAAGGTGAAGTCAGTTGGTTTATAAGACAATCCAGATCTTAACTGACACATTACAGAAAGAAAAAAAAGAAAACGTGTGAAAAAAAAAAAACCCTGCTACTGCTAAATAACAATGTTTGACCACTAAACAGAGCGACTTAAATATGGCATAATCAGGAATCCACCCTGACTGGATGGACAATCTAGTTAAGTGCTTTCACAAGTAAATTTCTGCATCTAGTTACTCAACAATGGGATTCAAGAGGACATTGATGAACCCTCCATGAAATAATTCATAGCCAGGTAGTGGTCTATAGGTACACAACACACAGCCCAAATAAAGGCCAAATGGTGATGACATTTATGACAAATACCAGTGCTCTTTCTTCTACACTTCCAAGTGAATGTTGAGATGAATGAGTGACTTCTCAGCTTCAAATATAAACAAGAAATAGGGTCAGATCAAGATCCCTAGCACCCTACTTGGGACATGAGGATATATGTCAAGGTCACAGTTCAGTGGGGAGATGGGTGATAAGTGCATCTGGGCCTTTTGGACACTGGCACACATATGGATGTGAGCTCCATAACCACTGACACAAGAATAAATGGGACACAAATAATGTAACTGGTTGGTTTTAAGTGTGAACTCACAAAATGGGACCCTTACCCAACTCCAAATATGGGTATGGCTCTAAAGTCCACAAAAAATCTAAATTGCTATGGTTCCCATTACTAAATATATTGTTGGTATAGATGTATTTTCTATGTGCACTGAAAGGACAGAACAGGCCTGATAGTTGTGTCCTTAACCCCTCTTCCAAGAAAAAGCTGCAGAATGTATAAGTTACTCAGCCTGCCCTTATCTCGGCCAATGGGAAAGTGGGGGAAACTAGCCCAGGGCCAAGAGTATTCTAGCCACCCCCCTGTCTTTGTGTAACCAGACCCTAGCTGCATCCTGCCCTTGCGTCACTAGCCCCCAGCCCTCACTCAACCAACTGGAATCGGCCAAATCAGTGGTCAGAGTGTTCCCCCACCCCATGACCCCAAGCCCTATAAATTCTTTGTTCCCTTGGGACTCGGGGCTCTCTCTTGCATCCAGTAATGGAGGCAGGTGGGGGGTGGGGGGGAACCAAGTCCCAGGCTTGAATAAAAGACTCTATGCTTTTGCATTGGACTTGGCTCCCTAGTGGTCTGTCTTGGGGGATATTGAAATCTGGGCATAACATTTGGGGGCTCATGCAGGACCCCCAAGACTCACGAGGGACCCCGATCTGGAGAGTCTGACTGACCGCGGTAAGTGTCTGCATGTTGTCTATTCTGTTCTGTGTGTTCTGTCCTGTATGAGCTCACTTCTGAAATCTGTATTGCCCGTAAAGGCCTAGGTGGATGCACTGGGGGGCCATGGGCGGGAGGAGGTGGGGGACGCCCCGATCCTCCATCTGGAGGGGCTCAGAAACCCCTCAATCTGAGACAAGTGGTGCATGGCCATTGTCTAATCTGTAATTTTGCTTCCGCGGAGTCGGAAGGTTGTTTTGGTTTTGCTTCCATAGAGTTGGAAGACTGTATTTGTCTGGGTTTGTGTGTTTTTTTCTGTTTTCTGTGGACTTACTGGACGGATGTTATGGGATAGACTCAAACTACTCCTTTAAGCATTATGGTCGTTTTAAAGTCAAGAGCTGGGTCAAACCTGCTTGCCAGCCTCAGGTGTGGTTTTCCAGAACTGCTGGGAACTTGGGACCTTAAAGCTTACTGAATTCAAATGATAAAAACCTTATATCTTGCATTTTTGAAGTTTATTCTTAAAAATATTACTGATTGAGAAATGCTGAATATTTGACTTGCCAGCTAAAAGTTTAAGATTCGGATTGAATTGGGAAAAATTGTGTGTTGTGGTAGCTAAATGCCTTCGCTGAATGAATGTCTGGTGAAAGTGTGTGAGTGTGGAGGGAGGGGGCCTGCCCTCTCCTCTCCTTTGTGTGTCTCCACAACTTCGGTCAGGCGGGCAACTGAGTGAGGATCTGTGAAAACAGGTCACCCCCTCCCTTGTCTGTCTCTCATCACCGATCATCATGAAGTCGGGAAGTTGGGCATTGTTTTGTTTATCTGCTCAGCTCCAGTCTGGGCTAGTCTACTGAGAGAATGTGAATGCAAGTGTTTGTCTATTTTGGCTGCTCATTACTAGTCTGTGTAAAGTGAAAGTTACTTTGATTTATTTTGCAATTCTGTTAATTCATCTGGCTGAATGTTTGTACTGGACCCGCGATAGGCTGCAAGAATCTCTAGCAGTTCTCAGAGTCTTTTGCTTGCCATTACAGAAGGAATCAGCCCACTTAGTAATATAAATTTCTGTCTATAAGTTGCTCTTACCTGGGTTGTAAATCGCTGTAATTCCAAGATTGCTTGTAAAAAGCAAGAGAGAAGTCTTTTCAAGTTAACTGTTTGCTTAGCAAATTAACAAAGTAGCAAATTTCAAAGAACTTGTTATTCATGGTTTTCTTATCTCTTTGGTGACCAGCTCCGCAGGACAGAGAAATTTACTGCCTGTGACTGTATTTTGTTTAACTTGCTGTTTTCAATTGTTTATTAGAGTCCTCATAGGGGACCGGGGGTGTTGGCAGTTATGCTGCTGGCTGCAAACCTAACAGGTCTTATCAATGAACTTCAAGGTCACAAAAAGTAACTGTAAGCACAGTCTTTCTCTGCCCTGGTTTATTCTTTTAACCCCTCCAATGCTGAATCGGACCGATACCTATTCTTAGTTTTATCACAAAAGGTCTAGATATATCTTAAAAGTAAAAATACATTTAAAATATGTTCATAAATATTAATCTAAAATTGCTGAATGTTCAGTTTTGGTAATCATTAAAGGATTAAGGTTTCTAAGAATAAAAAAAAAAAAGAAAAGAAAAGAAACAACTAAACTCCCGCTAGAAAAGCGAAGGAGGAACAAAGCTAGAGTCCGCAGCCGCCCTGGTGATTTAGAACTGTTTTGTTAGGCAGACTCAGCCCCTGAGAGCCAGGTTAAAGAAGGGGGGCTGAATGCCTGAGCTGCCCGCAAGGCCGGGAAGCCCCTGGTGGAGAAGAAGTGGCGCACGGATCAACAAGAGCCTACAGGAGCTGTGGCAGCTGGTGGGCACGGAGGTGAGGCTGGCGAGCGGTGTCCAGGGGATGCTGAGCCAGCGCAGGTACAGGCTAAGCTGGAGAACGCCGAGGTGCTGGAGCTGACGGTGCAGCAGCACGTGCTGCAGAAGTGCTGTGGGGCAGGGCTTGTGGGTGCAAGCAGCTACAGGCAGAAGCCAGCAAGCACTTCGCTGCCGGCTACATCCAGTGAACCCCCTGCTTGAGTCCATACCACTGCAAAAGGGCAGCGGCTTCTGGGATTTGCTGGGGGACGCTCTGGCCAAGCCCCTGGGAGACCCTCGGCGGAGCAGCTGGCTCACAGGAGGGGCTGATATCCCCTTCTAGTGCACTCCCTTGAAAGAGGCCTGGTTGCTGCTCTGCCACGAAGGAAACTGGTAGAAAGGCAAGAAAACAGGGCCCTAAGGGTTAACAAAAAGGTACTCTCCCTGGACCTGGAAGCCATCAGGATTTTGAAATTCTCCAAGAGAGGAGGAGTCTGACTCAGAGACTGGCTGAAACCTCTTTGGGTTAGAAAAACTGGAAGCTGCATATTGAACTTATAGACTGCAGTTTGCTGGGCAGAGGTCCAAGCCCAGTTATATAGGGGTTAAACTACCTGTGTACAGCAAAACAACTTTCTCCTGTGCCAGAATACATTTTTAAAAAATTGAATGCATGATAAACCAGTAAGCTGGGACAAGTAAAATAGAAAATCTGAGCAGAAATCCTGTCTTCCCTAAACCAATGACACTTGGGAGTAAATGCTTTGCATTTGCCTCCCTAAACAAAGGTTAAATCGTTTATGTCAATCTGATTAGTGTCATTTATTGTCCACACCCAGGGACAAATGAAGTTAGAAAATAAGCCTTATTTTGATTAGTTCTTTTATTCAGGAGGAGCCAACCCGGTCCCTCCCTACAACATGAATGATAAAATGTATGTTAAAAAATTTTAAAATTTCTCAAACCTCGCTGCCTTGGGTCTAGTTCTGCATGTGTAAGAAGGGACAGAGTAAAGTTTAGTAGCAGGCCAGAAGAAGAAGCTGGCAAGGCCATCCAAACCACCCAGCTGCTGTTGGCCAGAGCTGCCTGAGGCAGACCTCCTCAGACTGGCAACAGCTGACTCTGACTAGGACAGACTGGACTTTTTCCAACTGGGCCCCCATGAGCCGATGGTCAAAATGAAGATCGGGGGCCAGACTGTGAACTTTATGATTGATACAGAGGCAGAGCACTCGGTAGTTACTCAGAAGATAGCTCCCCTCTCAGTACAGGAAGTCACCATTATTGGAGCTACTGGTACGGTACCACAGCTGCAGACAGTTCTGCCGCCCCCGCCGATGTCAGTTAAGGCGGCCATCAGGTGGTTCATGAATTCCTATATTTACCAGTTGACCTGGTCCCTCTAATGGAAGCAGAAACCACTTTTGCCCCAGATGGCTCAGCACAGCCTTGCCTAGATGAAGAGACCTCTCCAATGATCCTGTCCTTAGCAGTGCCAAGAGAGAAAGAATGGAGACTTTATACCCCCCAGCCAAAGGCCCCCACATCTGTTCTTGTCAGGCCCCCATCAGGGGACTTGGACAGTGTTCCTGTTATCTTCCAAAATTCCCAAGACTGTAAAAGTACTTGTTCACTGAAAAAATGTAAATATGAATGTTTATTTAATGTTTATATATCTACTTAGGTATAAATATTTGTAGATAAATAGAACCCCCGGTTAATTTTCTGGTGTATTCTGGAGCAGCCTATTCAGTCTTGACAGAGCCAATGGGACCAGTAACATATAAGAAGACACAAGTTCTAAGAGCCACCGGACAAACTGCCTTTTTCCTTGGACATCAAAGAGGACTGTGGACCTCAGAAAGAACACGGTAACTCATTCGTTTCTAGTCATGCCAGAATGCCTGTACCCCTTACTTGGACGTGCTCTCTTACAGAAATTACGAGCCATCCATAAGCTTGTTCAAGATGCCCTGCCAGTGCCACCTCAGACTCTGTACATCCTTTCCAGCCTGGGGACTCAGTGTGGGTAAAGAAGTTCACAACCCCAGGACTCACCCCAACTTGAAAAGGACTATACCTGCAGAAAATTGTATAATATTCTCAGATGATGCCTGCATCTTCATAGACATGGCTTCAGAAAGACAAGGACAATTTTACCTTATATAGAAAGGTCAAAGAGTGGACTTTAGTCACCTCCCTAAAATGTTTGTATAGCCCTACCATGTGTCATGTTTGATAGCATGAAATTTAGCTGCCTGAAGTGGCCATGGTGCCAATATTATGTTTCATTATATTAATATATTGTATTAACCTTTGATTCTCTTGCAGGTTTGAATGTAGCTGTAGCTGTGGACCGGTGATGATCTACAGTCCTTGGTAGTTATTGGGAATAACTGGCAAGTGTCCAGTCTCCCACACTGAGGGACATTGTTATAGCTATATGTTAGCTGTCCTGGAAGGGGACTATATGGAATAAACCCCAAAAGTAAAGGGTGTCTGGCTGCCAAGAGGGCAGATGCCCAACTGGACAAAGAAGAATGCCCATCAGGTTTTGGTCTCTATTGAAAAACAGCTGAGAGTTGGCAGCCTGTGTACCATCTTGCAGGCCTGCATGACCATGCCCATGTCAGGGATGGTACAAACCTCTGCTGTAGAGAGCTGGGAAAGCCTATTTAGAATGGAAGATCTGAGGCATTTTTAAAGGACTGACAAGAAAAATCAGAAGATCTTAGAGCAGATCAGTATGTTTTTCTCCTTATATAATTCCTCTGAAATCTGGCAATGCTTCATAAGTCATGGCAATACATTTCTTTGCATGAAATCAATAAGACCAGTTTTCAGTAGTGATTTTATTAACCGGAAACTTTGACTGGAGTATCATGTTTTAAAGAAACCTGTCTGAACTCTGAAGACTTGAAGCCAATAAGAGTGCCACAGAGAAAGCCTGATATCCTGCTTGGGAGCCCTAAAGATGGCTAGCACTGGAGCTTCAGGCCCATGCCCTACCATCACTGGCGGTTGGTAAGAGTAGAAGGGGAGCAATAAGGATGCCTCTGCGTCCCTGCGGAACCCCCACACACTCTGGGCCACAATGAGTAGGAGGGCTACTGAGATGGGCCTTAAAGCCTAGAGCATGGGCTCAGGTGGAGTTGCTACAGGTGAGGGATTCACCTAATGCAGCAGATGCTGCAGGCAGGCCTGATGGCACCTGGAAAGCTTGGCTTCCTGGCCCTACAGGGCACATTAAGATTCAATCATGAAATTCCAGCAAAGGTAGTCAGTTACCATTCTTGTTGTGTTTATGCAACCATCAGGCCAAATTGAATACAGTAGATAAATTAGTCTTGATTTGGCTTTTTGATAACCATAGAGGAATTTTAAGGAGAAAAATCCTATTTTAATAGAAGTTGTTAAAACTGAAATGTTTTCTTTCCCTTCCACTGGACCATTTGTTATAGTTTGTCTCTGCCAGATCAAAAGCCCAGCTCCTTCTGTGCCCAGGACAGCAAGGAGCCTGATTGGAAGGTGACCTCTGACCAGACACACCCGCTGCAGATCACCCTCAAGAGACAGCGGACCTCGGCGGGCCCCTTGTAGTCCTCCTGATGCTGTTGACTTTCGGCCCTTGCATTATTAACAGACTAGTCCAATTTGTCAAGGAATATATAAAAATAATTCAGTTGATAGTTCAGTCCGTCTCATGATTGAGCCAGAATTTCCAAGACAAGGGGGGAATGAAAGGGCAGAACAGGCCTGATAGCTGTGTCCTTAACCCCTCTTCCAAGAAAAAGCTGCAGAATGTATCAGTTACTCAGCCTGCCCTTATCTTGGCCAATGGAAAAGTGGGGGGAAACTAGCCCAAGGCCAAGAGTATTCTAGCCACCCCCCGTCTTTGTGTAACCAGACCCTAGCTGCACCCTGCCCTTGTGTCACTAGCCCCCAGCCCTCACTCAACCAACTGGAATCGGCCAAATCAGTGGTCAGAGTGTGCCCCCACCCCCTGACCCCAAGCCCTATAAATTCTTTGTTCCCTTGGGACTCGGGGCTCTCTCTTGCATCCAGTAATGGAGGCAGGTGGGGGGTGGGGGGGACCAAGTCCCAGGCTTGAATAAAAGACTCTATGCTTTTGCATTGGACTTGGCTCCCTAGTGGTCTTGGGGGATCTTGAAATCTGGGCATAGCATGTGCCTCACTTGCTTTCATCCTTAAGCCCTGATGCTTTGGTGGGAACTGCTTCACGTTAGGGTCACTTTTAGTGGGGCATGTGGAATACTATAAACCTACCAGACTACCATAGCACTTTTGCCATCCAAAAATTACAACCTTGGGGAGAAAAATAAATATTTGCCCTTATTGCTGAGCTTAACCAAACAAAGTTCTCCATTATATTATTTCTCCATTCATAAATGCTTTCAGTCTGTGTAGAAGGCCTTGGGTACCTAGAGATTCAATTGGTTATTGTTGGCTCAGTGCCGTATACAGCTTTGGACACTGACTTTACTCAGTATTGTGACCTTCACAGAGGTTCATTGCTCAAGATGAGTGAAGTGGGTATGCAGCAATTGATATTAGGAATGCTTCTTTTAGGATCCCTGCTCACAAAGATAATGAGGATGAGTTTGCCTTATATGGAATAAGTTGCAACATATCTTTTTAAAAATTCTTTATTGTTTAAATGTAATACTTTACACCCCCCAGCACATGCCCTCACCTCCCTAGTGTCTGTGTCCTTTGGTTATGCTTATATGATGTATACAAATCTCTTGGTTGATATCTTACCAACCCCCTTTCCCATCTTCCCTCCGAAGTTTGAGAGTCTGTTCCATGCTTCCCTGTCACTGGATCTAATTTATTCATCAGTTTATGTTGTTGATTATATTCCACAAACGAGTGAGATCATGTGATATTTTTCTTACTCCGACTGGCTTATTTCACTGAGCATAATGCTCTCCAGTTCCATCCATGCTGTTGCAAATGGTAAGAGTTCTTTCTTTTTTTACAGCAGCTTAGCATTCCATTGTGTAGATGTACCATGGGTTTTTAATCCACTCATCTGCTGATGGGCACTTAGGCTGTTTCCAAATATTAGCTATTGTAAATTCTGCTGCTATAAACATAGCGGTGCATATATTCTTTCCGATTAGTCTTTCTGATTTCTTGGGATATATTCATAGAAGTGGGATTAGTGGGTCAAATGGGAGTTCCATTTTTAACTTTTTGAGGAAACTCCATACTGTTCTCCACAGTGGCTGCACTAGTCTGCATTCCCACCAGCAGTGCCCCAAGATTCTTTTTTCTCCGCATCCTCGCCAGCACTTGTCATTTGTTGACTTGTTGATGATAGCCATTCTGATAGGTGTAAGATGGTACCTCATTGTCATTTTGATTTACATCTCTCAGATGATTAGTGACTTTGAGCATGCTTTCATACATCTCTTGGCCCTCTGTATGTTCACTTTTGAGAAGAATCTATTTAGGTCCTTTGCCCATTTTTTGATAGTATTATATATCTTCCTTTTATTAGGATATATGAGTTCCCTATAAATTTTGGAGATTAGATGCTTTTCAGTTATGACATTGGCAAATATGTTCTCCCATGCAGTGGGCTTTCTTGTTGTTTTGTTGTTTGTTGGAGATCAGGTGTAAGCTGACATGGTCCTTGCACCTGAAGGGGCTAGCAAGGCTGGGACCCTTACCCACACAGTTTTCCCAGACTTGTTTGGATGGCGGTTATCAGTAGAATGAGAGAAACCTTTGTAGAATGAGAACAGCCTTTCATGGCTTACCAAGAAGTCTGTAACTATTTACTGAGATTTGCTGTAACGAGAACTTGTCCTTCTGCTCTATCCTTCCTTAGAGATTAAGAGGAAGAAAGAATACATTCCTCTTGACAGACCTCCTATTCAGTGTCTTGTGTATAAATAGCATTGTGTGGTTAATAAACTTGCTGCAGTTCCTCGATTGAGCTGCAGTCCTCCCGATCCCGCTCTCCTGTCTTCCTTTCTCTTCTCAATTCCCACCTCCCTACCTCAGCCCAGCTCAACCTGTCAGGCTGGCCCTGACAGTTGATGGTTTCTTTTGCAGCGCATAAGCTTTTTATTTTGATGTAATCTCATTTGTTTATTTTCTCCTTAGTTTCCATTGTCCTAGGAGCTGTATTGGTAAAGATATTGCTATGACATGTGTCTGATATTTTACTGACTATGGATGCTTCTAAGGTTTTCATGCTTTCCCGTGTTACGTTTAAGTCCTTTATCCATTTTGAATTTATTTTTGTGTATGATATAAGTTGGTGGTCCAGTTTCATATTTTGCATATTTTTGTTCAATTTTCCAACACCATTTATTGAAGAGACTGTCTTGACTCCATTGTATGCTCTTGCCTACTTTGTCAAAAATTAATTGAGCATAATAGCTTGGGTTGATTTCCGGGTTCTGTTTTGTTCCATTGGTCTATATCAGTGATGGAGAACATTTTGAAAAACCCTAACTTAACTCTGGTGCCGTGTCACATATAGAAATTTTTTGATATTTGCAACCATAGTAAAACAAAGACTTATATTTTTGATATTTATTTTATATATTTAAATGCCATTTAACAAAGAAAAATCAACCAAAGAAATGAGTTTGCATGTCAGAGGTGTCATAGGTTCACCATCACTGGTCTATATGTCCGTTCTTGTGCCCGTAACAGGCAATTTTGAGAAGAGTGGCTTTGTAATATAGCTTGATATCTGGTATTTTGATCCCTCCAACTTTGTTGTTCTTTCTCAAATTTGCTGTGGCGATTTGGGGTCTTTTTTATTCCATATGAATTTTTGGAGAGTTTGTTCTAGGTCTCTGAAATATGCTGTTGGTATTTTAATGGGAATTGCATTGAATCTATAGATTGCTTTGGGTAGTATGGACATTATAATGATGTTGAGTCTACCAATCCATGAACCTCTTATATATTTCCATTTGTTTATGTCACCTCTATCTCTTTTTTCAATGTCCTCTAGTTTTCTGAGTACAGGTCTTTTATCTCCTTAGTTACATTTATTCCTAAATGCCTGAGACCAATTCCAGCATGTCATAATTTCAAGAGTTTCATCAAAACGTTGATGTGACTTGGGGACTCAACAGGGTTGAGTCACACATGTAGTCACCTGTTGGGAATGGCTGAAGACATTTCCCCAAACCTGAATAGGAAACTGATTGTGGCTACCAGACAGCTAAAAGGCATCTTAATCTACATGTTATTGCCTCATACTGGCCAAACACCTGAACAGCTGTAGGCTAATTCCTCCATTCTGACAATGGACTCTGTACTAAACCTTGACCCTTTGAACTGTATATCTCTCCCTCACCTCAGAACAAGTTGTGTTAATAAAAAGCATGGGTTCCTGGAGACAGAGAGAATCTAATACCTTAGACTTAAGATCTTGGATCTTAGGTCCTTTAGCTATGCTCCTCTGACCCCCAATGCCTTTCAAAATTATTTCTCATCTCTGGACTCTTATTTAACAGCTACACACAGCACCCTTCTCCAGATTCCTGAACCCTTCTTGATGCTGGGACAAGAACCCCAATACTAGGTATCTTGATTTTTTTGTTGCAATGGTACAGGGGATTGTTTGTTTAGTTTCTCTTTCTGTGAATTCATTATTGGTGTATAAAAAGGCCATAGATTTCTTGGTGTTAATTTTGTATCCTGCTAGGTTGCCAAATTCATTTAAGTCTACTAGTTTTTTGATGTAGTCTTTAGGATTTTCTATGTATAATATCTTGCTATCTGTGAATAATGGCAGTTTTACATGTTCTTTTTCAATTTGGATGCCTTTTATTTCTTCCTGTCTGATCGCTATGGCCACCACTTCCAGCACTATGTCAAACAGGAGTGGTGCAAGTGGGCATCCCTGTCTTGTTCCTGTCTTTAGCAGTGGTTCTCAACCTTATGGTCCTTTAAATACAGTTCCTCATGTTGTGACCCAACCATGAAATTATTTTCGTTGCTACTTCATAACTGTAATGTTGCTACTGTTATGAATCATAACGCAAATATCTGATATGCAGGATGGTCTTAGGTGACCCTTGTGAAAGGGTCTTTCGACTGCCAAAGGGGTCGCGACCCACAGGTTGAGAACCACTGCTTTAGGGGAAATATTTTTAGTTTTTGCCCATTAAGTATGGTGTTGGCTGTAGTTTTGTCATATATGGCTTTTATTATGTTGAGGTGTGATCACTCTATTCCCACTTTGCTGAGAATTTTTATCAAGAGAGGGTGTTGGATTTTGTCAAATGCTTTTTTTACATCAATTGATACGATTATGTGATTTTTAGCTCTCAATTTGTTTATGTAATAGATCACGTTTATTGGTTTGGATATTTTACCAGCCTTCCATCCCCGAAATAAATCCCACTTGGTCATGGTGTATGATCTTTTTAATGTAATTCTGAATCCGATTTGCTAGAATTTTGTTGAGGATTTTAGCATCTATGCTCATCAGAGATATTGGTCTGTAATTCTCTCTTTGTAGTGTCTTTATCTGGTTTTGGGATTAGGATAATGCTAACTTCATAGAAAGAGGTTGGAAGTATGCATTCCTATTGAATTTTTTGGAATAGCCTGAGAAGGATAGATTGTAGTTCTTCTTTGAATGTTTGGTAAAACTCCTCTGTGAAGCCATCTGGCCCAGGGCTTTTGTTTACTGGAATTTTTATTTGTTTGTTTTGTTTGTTTGTTTACTGCTTCAATGTCCACTATAGTTATAGGTCTATTCAGATTTTTTGTTTGGTCCTGATTGAGTTTTGGAAGGTTGTATTTTTCTAGGAATATGTCCATTTCTTCTATGTTGACCAGTTTGTGGTAATAGAGATAGTTGTTCAAAGTATTTTTTAACAATCCTTTGTATTTCTGTGGGGTCTGTTGTTATTTTGTCTCTTTATGATTTTTTATTTGGGTCTTCTCTCTCTGCTTCTTGGTGAGCCTGGCTAGAGGTTCATCAATCTTGTTTATCCTTTCAAAGAACCAGGTCTTGGTTTTATTGATCTGTATTGTGGTGTGCTTTTTTGTTTGTTTGTTTTTTGGCCTCTATGTCATTTATTTCCATTCTAATCGTTATTATTTTCTTCCTTCTGCTCACTCCGATCTTTTCTTGCTGCTCCCTTTCTAATTTTGTTAAATTGTGGCATTAGGTAATTTATTACCAGTTTTTCTTGTTTGTTGAGGTATGAACTTTCCCCTCAGGACCACTTTCACTGTGTCCCATAGATTTATAATTATTGTGTTTTCATTGTCATTTGTTTCCAGGCTGTTGTTAATTTCTTCTTTGATAACCCAATCATTGTTTAATGGCATTCTATTAACCTCCATGTGTTTGAATTTTTTATTGTTTTATTTAGTTCATTTCTGATATTATGCATTGGGATCTGAGAAGATGCTTGATATGATTTCAATCTTCTTGCATTTGGAAAACCTTTGCCTGTGACTCAATATGTAGTCTATCTTTGAAAATGTCCCATGTGCACTTGAGAAGAATGTATATTCCATAGCTTAGGGTAAAATATTCTGAAGATGTCAATTAATTCCATCTGATCTAGTGATTTGTTTAGGATTGCTGTTTCTTTGTTGATTTTTTGTCTAGAGGATTTATCCAGTGGTGATATAGGGTAATAAAATTCCCTACTATGATAGTATTTTTGTTGATCCCATGATATCTTCCAATAGTATTTTTATGTATTCGGTTGCTCCTGCATTGGGTGCATATATGTTTACCAGAGTTATATCCTTTTGTTGTATCAATCCCTTTAGTATTATGAAGTTACCTTTGTTATCTCTTTTTATGGCCTTCACTTTGAGGTCTATTTTGTCAGTTATAAGTATTGCCACCCCAGCTTTTTTTCATTTCCATTTACCTGAAAAATATTTTTCATTCCTTCACTTTCAGTCTGTGTGTCACTTGTTCTGAGGTGGGTCTCTTGAAGACAGCTTACATATGGGTCATGTTTTCTAATCCATTCACCCACTCTATATTTTTTATTGGAACATTTAGTCCATTTACATTTAAGGTTATTATTTGCAGGTATTTGTTTGTAGTCATTTTTATTCTTTATGTCTGTGTTTCTTCTTCCTTTTCTATTTCTTCTTTTTACACCAGTCCCTTTAGCATTTCCTGCATTGCTGGCTTGGTAGTGATAAACTTCCTTAGCCTTTTTTTTGTCTGCAAATCTACTGATTGCACCTTCAATTTTGAATCATAGCCTAGCTGGATTGAGTATTCTTGGATTCAGCCCTTTGCTTTGCATCATTTTGTATAATTCATTCCATATTCTTCTGGCCCGATGTGTTTCTATTGAGAAATCTTTTGATAATCTAATTAGATATCCTTTGTAGGTAACTCTCTGTCTCTCACTTTCAGCCTTTAAGATTCTCTCTTTTTCATTAACATTTGCCACTGTAATTAAGAGATGTCTTGGTGTGCGTCTTTTGGGGTTCATCTTGTTTGGGACTCTCTGTGCTTGTATGACATTTTTCTTCCCCATATCAGGGAAGTTTTCTGTCATTATTTCTTCAAGTAGGTTTCCTAATCCTTGTTCCTCTTCTTGTCCTTCTGGCACCTCTATTATATGTATGTTACATCATGTTGTCCCAAAGCTCTCTTAGGCTCTCCTCCTGCTTTCTATTTTTTTCTCTAATTGCTGTTCAGATTGGGTGTGTTTTTCAGCCCTGTCTTCTAATTTACTAATTTGGTCTTCTGATTCTTCTAGTCTACTGTTGAAACCTTCCATTGTGTTTTTTTATTGTAGCTATATAATTTTTTATTTACTCTTGATTCTTACATAAGTTGTTGATTTTCTCATCCAGCTTGTTTAGGAACTGTCTTTCCCTTACTCTGAATTATTTTTCTGACATATTGCATGCATCTATTTCATTAGGTCATTTTCTGGTGATTACTTCTTTTCTTTTCTTTGGGGATTGTTTCTTTTTCTCCCAATTTTTGCTCTCATTGAAGGGTCCAGTCACCAAGTCGCACAGGGCCTGTACCTGAAGCTGCAGGCTTCACATGAGTGTTGCACATTCTGAGACTCACCTTAGGGCCCAGGTGCTGAGTTTTGCAGGGCCTGTGGCTGAAGTGGTGGGCTTGGCAGGAGGGATATGCACTCTGGTACTCACAGGAGAGCCCAGGTTCCAGGATGCTTGGGCCTGTGGCTGAACTGGTGGGTTGGTGGTTGTGGAGAGCACTCCAGGGCTCACAGGAGCCTGTGACCAGGGAGGCTGGAGTCCCAGTGGTTGTGGGTCTGCAGATAAGGTAGCAACTCTTTAGCCAGAGTGGCTGTAGGGTGTGGGATGGTGTCTGAAGCCAGTCTCGGTGGTGGCAATGCTATGCTCCTAGTCACAGTAGCTCTCCCCTTCAAGGTGGCATGGTTTCTGTATCAGAGCCAACTGCCCCGGGAGCACTTGCACCTGGTCTGCCAGCCCTTGAGATTCCTATAAGATCTAACTTTCCCCCACTTACATACATACATACACACACACACACACACACACACACACACACACACATCACACACTCTCCTTTTGCTCCCTCACTCACTCACACTCTCTCCCTCACTGCCAACCTGCTGGCTGCCATCTTTTTTAATATGCTTCCACATGCCTATCACCTGAAAAGAGCCCTGCTCCAAGATTGAGCACTAACCTTCCATTCTATTGATAACATCTCTCACTGGACCTAGGGAAGAGCACAACATAATAAATACTGTATGCTTCAGTGACCTAAAATGTGGCAACACAGCTAGGCCATTAAGATAAATAAGGTACAAGGACCTAGTACCCAAGTGAATAACTGGAAGCAACGTGGAAAAGGATATCTTGTACTGAAAGCCCCAAGGATCCAAGCTTTTCCCCTCTGTACCACAAAGGATACCCAGCAATTGGTGGGACTATTCAGCTACTGGTACTTTTACATTCCCCAAGTAGACATTTCAATGGTACCCATCTATAAGGTTACCAAACTGGCCTCTATTGGTAAATGGGTCCCAACCAAAGAATTGACTTATAGGTCCTCCAATAGGCTTCCCAGGTCACCATTCTGCTTTGCTCCTCTGATCCACATTTGCCTTTTGAGTGACAGTTCTCAGTAACTTATCTGCCTATTTCATTCTATGACAGAGGGTGATGCCACAAGTCCATGTTGACCTTTGGCTATTGGACCAGAAATCTGTTGGGGTACCCATACCTCTTGAGATATTATTGGTTTGTTATTGGGTCAGGGGCTCATATTCTAAATTAATCTTACAACTAGAAACCAACAAAAGTTACAAATACTTTATGTTCTCCAATTATCTTAGGATATTCACACATTAAGTCAAAGTACAATATTTTTAAATAAAATATTGGCTCAAACACATATTCAAGAACCAAAGAAAACTTGTCTTCTGATATGGTTAATTTCACATAATCTTCAGAGATACAATGGAATGCTACTCAGCCATAAGAAAAGATGAAAAGGATTCCAAGATGGTGGAAGATTAGGTGGAAACTACATTAACCTTCTCTTTGGACAAAACTAAAATTACAATTAAAATATAGAAAAAATCATTCTGAATAACCAAATGAAGACTAGTGAGAGATGAGGCTTATAACTAAGGACTTAAAAAGGAGGCCACATTGAAACATAGCAAGTGCAGAGGCATGAGAGAGCTGGCTGGGCTCCCACAGGCAGAAACTTAAGTTCCAGAGGGATATCTCAGATGAGAACTCTGGTGTTTAAATCCCATGCCAGGCTCCCCAACCAGGAAAGGTGCCCACATAATATCTATCTATCAAAAGCAGTGAGGTTATTGTCCATCTAGCAGTGAGAGACAGCTAGAAACACAGGCACCCTCATTTAAAAAAAAAAAAATTATATATATATATATATATATATATATATATATATATATATATATATTTTATTGATTTTTTACAGAGAGGAAGGGAGAGAGTTAGAAACTTCGATGAGAGAGAAACATCAACCAGCTGCCTCCTGCACACTCCCTACTGTAGATGTGCCCACAACCAAGGTACATGCCCCTGACCTGAATCAAACCCGGGACCCTTCAGTCCGCAGGCTGCCGCTCTATCCACAGAGCCAAACTGGCTGCGACCACACAGGCACCCTCTTAAAGGGCCAATGCACAAAATTTCATTTGCAGCCACTCACACTGCGCCCTGGCAGAGGGAGGGCACAGTGGACTAGAACTGAATGAGGAGAGTCTGGGGTTGGTAGCTCTGGGAGAGAGCAGAGAAGATAGTCCAGGAGTCCTATGTTGAGTCATCACCTCATATTGTAGAAGCCATCTTTGTCAGGCAGGGCTTTCCCATCCATGCACCATTAGCCTGGGGGAAAGCAATAGCCCCACCCATTGGAATTCCTCTTGCCTCACCCTGTGGAGCTTACATAATGCTGAAGACTTCAGCTGGAGGCTCACTAAATGACTGAGCTAACAGACAGCCTGCAGGCAGAGGCTAATGTCTGTGTGCTTTGAGCCATTGCCTGGCTGGCTCCTGGGCCTGGGGCTAGTAAAAGGAGACTCTGATGCACAGGTTGGTCCTTTTCACACATACCCAGGCTTGTCAGAGGAAGCCAGAAACTGTGGATCAGTGATAGCTCCAAATAGGTTGCTCAGGGCCTGTCACAGACAGTGTCCCTCATATGAGGCCCATAGCCAATAGACCCAGTGGCCAGCTTCAGGCAATGACACATAAGATCCAATAAGCCTCACAAGCAGCATATCCACAGGGAGATACTGGTGGGCACCAAACCCTACTGAAGTAAATTCCACTCCATGTGATTGGCATGTGCACAGCATCCTGCATGCTGTATTGGGGGTTGAGCCCTCACTGTCAGCTAGCCTGAGGGTTGAGCCCACACATGAACAGGCCAATAGCAATCAAGACTCAATTGAAACAGGAGGGCCCACACAACATGCACAAGCGACATTCTTAGAGCAACCAGATATGGGGATTGGAGAGACTGTGCCATAAGTTTCCACAGGTCACCTACTACCTAAGGACACTACCAAGACTGAGAGTCATGGCAGATCTACTTAATGGAGAGAAACAAGCACAAACAGGCAGACAAAATGCGGAGACAATGGAACAGGCCCCAAATAAAGGAATAAGAAAATTATACAGAAGAAGACCTAAATGAAGTGAAGATAAGCAATTTTTATATATAGAGTTCAGAGTAATGAATATAAGGATGCCATGAAAAAGGATATAGACAACACACAAAGGGGTGATTCAGAAATGAAGAATTCCACATTTGAAATAAAGAATACATTGGAAAGAATAAACAGCAGGCTCAATGAAGCAAAGGATCAAATCAGTGATTTGTAAAACAAGGTAGAAAAAAACACCCAATCAGAACAGCACAAAGAAAAAAAACTGAAAAAGATGAGGATAGTTTAAGGGACCTTTGGTACAATATGAAGTATAACAACATTTGTGTCATAGGGGTACCAGAAGGAGGAGAGAGCAAGCAAGGGTTTGAGAATGTATTTGAAGAAATAATGTCTGAAAACTTCTCCAACTCGGTGAAGGAAAAAGACATACAAGTACAGGAAGCACAGAGAGTTACAAGAAGATGGACCCAAATAAGCTCACAGCAAGTCACATCATAATTAAAATGCCAAAAGTTAAATATAAGAGAACTCTTAAAAGCCCCCAAAGTAGTCAATTACCGACAAGGGAGCACCCATAAGACTGTCAGCTGATTTCTTAATAGAAACATTTCATGCCAGAAGGAATTGGCATGAAATATTCAAAGTGATAAAAAACAACATCGCCCTAGCCAGTTTGGCCTAGAGCATTAGCCTGCAGACTGAAAGGTCATGGGTTTGTTTCCAGACAAGGGCACATACCTCAGTTTCTGTTTACCCAGCCCTGTTCAAGGTGTGTGTAGGAGGCAACCAATTGATGTGTCTCTCTTACATCAATGTTTCTCACTATATCTCCTTCTCCCTTCCACTCTCTCTAAAAAGAAATGGAAAATATCCTCAAGTGAGGATTAATACAAAAATAATGAATAAATAAAAACAAGGATCTACAACTCAGGCTAATTTACCTAGCAAGGCTATCATTGTGAATTGAGGGAGAAATACAGAACTTCCCAGACAAGAAAAAGCTAAAGGACTTTGCAACCACCAAACTAGTGTTACTAGAAATGTTAAAGGGCTTGCAAAGAAAAAGAAAGGAGAAAGAAGAAGACAAAAAGGAATAAGAATAAGAATAAGAATAAGAATAAGAATAAGAATAAGAATGAGCCGAAACCGGTTTGGCTCAGTGGATAGAGCGTCGGCCTGCGGACTGAAGGGTCCCAGGTTTGATTCCGGTCAGGGGCATGTACCTGGGTTGCGGGCATATCCCCAGTGGGAGATGTGCAGGAGGCAGCTGATCGATGTTTCTCTCTCATCGATGTTTCTAACTCTCTATCTCTCTCCCTTCCTCTCTGTAAAAAATCAATAAAATATATTTAAAAAAAAAAGAATAAGAATGAGGAGGAAGAAGAGGAAGAGGAGAAGGAGGAGGAGGAGAAGGAGAAGAAAAATGAACATAATTTAAAAAAAATGGCAATAAATATACATCTATCAATAATTACTTTAAATATAAATGGCTTAAATGCTCCAATCAAAATAAATAAGGTAGTTGAATGGATAATAAAGCAAGACTCATATATATGCTGTCTTCAAGAGAACAAATGATACACACAGAATAAAAGTAAATGGTGGAAAAAGACATTTCACGTAAATGAAAAGAAAAAAATGCTGAGGTATCAGTACTTACATCTGAAAAAATAGAATTTAAGACTGAGGCTATAGTAAGAGGCAAAAAAGGACACAACATAATGATAAATAGATCAACTCAACAAAAAGATATAACCCTCGAAAACATTTTGCACCCAACAGAGAAGCACCTAATTTTGTAAAGCATATCTTGATTGACATAAAGAGAAATACTGATAATAATACAGTTATAGAAAAGAATTTTAATACCAAATTGACATCAATGGATAGATCTTCCAGACAGAAAAGCAACAAGGAGATAGTGGCCTTAAATGACATATTAGATAAAATGGATTTAATTTATATCTTCAGAGGATCCCCCCCCCCCAAGCAGCAGAATATACATTATTTTCAAGTGCACATGGAACCTTTTCTAGGGTAGACCATACATTAGGACATAAAACAACTCCTAATAAATTTAAGAAAACTGAAATCATATCAGACATGTTCTCTGACCATAATGCTATGAAACTTGAAATCAATCACAAGAAGAAAACTGAGAAACACAAAGGCAGAGACACTAAATAATACATTAGTAAACAAAGAATGGGTTAACAGTGATATCAAGGAAAAAATGAAAATATACTTTGAAACAAATGAAAATATGAACACAACTCAAAATCTGTGGGACACGGGGAAAGCTGTCCTAAGAGAAAAATTCATAGCATGACAGACCTATCTCAAAAATCAAGAAAAAGCTCAAATAAACAATTTAACTTTATACTTAAAGGAATTTAAAACAGAACAATAAACAAAGCCCAAAGTGAGCAGAGGGAAGGAAATGACAAAGATAAGGGCAGAAACAATACAAAAGATCAATGAAATCAAGAGCCAGTTCTTTGAAATGATAAAATAGATTGAAAACCCTTTAACCAGACTCATCAAGAAAGAACGACCCAAATATATATATAATCAGAAATGAAAGAGGAAAAGTAATAATTGACAACAAAGAAATACAAAAGATTGTAATAAAATATTATAAAGAAGTGGATGACACCAAATTAATCTGTATAAAATCAATAAATTCCAAAAAATATACAATCTCCCAAAACTAAATCAAGAAGAATCAGAGACTCTGACTAAACAGATTACAACTATTGAAATTGAATCAGTAGTAATTGTTTTAAAAACTGCCAACAAACACAAGCCCTGGACTGCATGGCTTCACAAGTGAATTTGATCAAACATTAAGAGATGAACTAATAACACCAATCCTTTGCAAACTTTTCCAAAATATTCAATAAGAGGGAAGATTCCCAAAGTTCATTTTATATGGCCAGCATTATACTAATTCCAAAACCAGAAAAAGACATGACAAAAAAAGAAAATTATAGACCAATATCTTTGATGAACCTAGACACAAAAATCCTCAGGAAGATATTAGCAAACCAAATCTAGATATACATTAAAAAGACCATACACCAGGATAAAATGTGCTTTATTCCATGGATGCAAGGTTGGTATAATATCCACAAAATAATAAATGTGATTCACCACATAAACAAATTGAATGATAAAAAACTGCATGATCTTTTTAACAGATGCAGGAAAAAAAAGCATTTGATAAAATCCAGCACCCATTTATGATAAAAACTCAGAACAAAGTGCGAATAGAGGGAACATGCCTAATGTAATAAAGGCCATGTATGACAAAACCACAGTGCACATCACACTCAATGGACAAAAACTACAAATGTTCCCCTTAAGATTGAGAACCACATAGGGATGTCCACTTTCACTACCCTTATTCAGCATAGTACTAGAAGTCCTCACCACAGCAATCAATCAGAAGAAATAAAAGGCATCCAAAGTAAAAGGATTAAATAAAACTGTCACTATTTGCATGGTATTGTGTATAGAGGACCCTAAAGAATCCACCAAAAAATACTAGACATGATAAATGAATTTAGTAAAGCAGCAGGATACAAAGTAAATATCCAGAAATAAGTTGCATATTTACATATACACCAATAATGAACTATCAGAAAGGGAAACTACAAAAACAATCCCATTCTCAATTGCTTCAGAAAAGAATACAATACCTAGGAATAAATTCAGCCAAGGATGTAAAAGACCTATACTCAGAATATTATAAGACACTGCAGAGAGAAAATGAGAAAGACACAAGTAAGTGGAGTCATATACCGTGTTCAGGGATAAGAAGAATTAACATCATTAAAATGCCCATACTACCCAAATCAATCCACAGATTCAATGATATTCCTATCAAGATACCAATGGCCTATTTTATAGAACTAGAACAAATGTTTCAAAAATTTATATGGAATCACAAAAGACCCGAAATAGCAACAACAATCTTGAGAAAGAACAATGTTAGAGGAATCACACTACCTGATATCAAACTATACTACAAGGCCATAGTAATGAACACAGCATAGTAATGGCATAAAAACAGACATATAGATCAATAGAACAGCATGCAGAGATCAGAAATAAATCCACGCCATTATAGTCAATTAATATTTGGCAAAGGATTCCAAAACTTACAATGGACTAATGGTAGCCTATTCAATAAATGGTGTTGGGAAAATTGGACAGATATTGGCAAAAAATGAAACCAGACCACCTTCTTACACCACATACAAGAATAAACTCAAAATTGATTGTTAGAGTTGAAACCATAAAAATTATAGAAAAAAACATAAACAGTAAAGTCACGAAGGGAAACCAAAAAAATTCTAGAAGAATCCAAAGGCAACAAAATCTCAGACATATGCCAAAGCAATTTCTTCACTGATACAGCTTCTAGGGCACTTGAAACTAAAGAGAAAATGAACAAATGGGACTACATCAAAATAAAAAGCTTCTGCACAGCAAAAGAAACCATCAACAAAACAACAAGAAAGCCCACTACATGGGAAAACATATTTGCCAATGTCATATCTGATAAGGGCCTAATCTCCAAAATTTATAGGGAACTCAAACAACTTAACAAAAAGAAGATAAACAATCCAATCAAAAAATGGCCAAAGGACCTAAATAGACACTTTTCAAAAGAGGACATTCAGAAAGCCAAGAGACATATGAAAACATGCTCAAAGTCACTAATCATCTGAGAAATGCAAATCAAAACAACAATGAGGTACCATCTCACACCTGTCAGACTGGCTATCATCAACCAATCAACAAACAACAAGTGCTGGAGAGGATGTGGAGAAAAAGGAACCCTCGTGCACTGCTGGTGGGAATGCAGACTGGTGCAGCCACTATGGAAGACAGTATGGAGTTTCCTCAAAAAACTAAAAATGGAGCTCCAATTTAACCCTGTGATCCCACTTCTAGGAATATATCCCAAGAAACCAGAAACACCAATCAGAAAGGATATGTGCACTCCTATGTTCATAGCAGCACAATTCACCATAGCTAAGATGTGGAAAACAGCCTAAGTGCCCATCTGTAGATGAATGGATTAGAAAACTGTGGTACATCTACACGATGGAATACTATGCTGCTGTAAAAAAGAAGGAACTCCTACCATTTGCAACGGCATGGATGGAACTGGAGAGCATTATGCTAAGTGAAATAAGCCAGTCAATGAAGGAAAGATACCACTCATTCAGGGATAATAAAGACCATTATAAACTTATGAACAATAATAGATACAGAGGCAGAGCTGTCTCAAACTGATTGTCAAACTGCAGCAGGAAGGCCAGGGAGGGTTGGGGGGCAGGAGGGAGGGGGGTAAGAAGTCAACCAAAGGACTTGTATGCATGCATATAAGCATAACCAATGGACATAAGACACGGGGGGGGGGGCGGTTAGGGGAGGCCACGGGATTGTCAAGGGCGGGGAAAAAAAAGGACACATATGTAATACCCTTTGTAATACTTTAAGCAATAAAACAATTTTAAAAAAAAGTCTCTTATGTTTTTCATAGCAATATTTTTTCTGATATATCTCCTTGGGCAAGGGAAACAAAACAAAAAATAAACAAATGGGACTACATCAAACTAAAGAGCTTTTGCACAGCAAAAGAAACCATTAACAAAATGAAAATACCATCCACTTAATGGAAGAATATATTCACTATTGATAAATCTGATAAGTGGTCAATATTCAAAATTTATAAAGAACTTATAAAACTCAACAGCAAAAAAAAAAAATATTAAAAAGTAGGTAAAAGACTTGAATGTAAACTGCTCCAAAGAGGACATACAGATGGCCCACAGGCCTATGAAATGATGCTCACTGTCGCTAATAATCAGAATAATGCAAATTAAAACCACAATGACAAACAGATGGCCAATAGAAATATGAAAAATTCTCAAGGTCACTAATTGTCTGAAAGATTCAAATTAAAATGACAATGAGGTATCACCTCACATCTTCCAGAATGGCTACTATCAATAAATCAACAAATAACAAGTGTTGATGAGGTTGTGGAAAAAAGGGAAATCTTGTGTATTGCTGGTGGGAATGCAGACTGGTATAACTACTATGGAAAACAGTATGGAGTGTCCTAAAAACATTTAAAATTGAACTTTCCTTTGACCCAGTGATCCCACTTCTGGGAATATATCCTAAGAATCCCAATATACCAGTCAGAAAGAATATATCCACCCCTATGTTCAGAGAAGCATTATTTACAATAGACAAGATCTGAAAAAAGCCCAAGTGTTCATCAGCAGATAAGTGGATAAAAATGCTATGGTACATTTACACAATGGAATACTACCTGGCTGAAAAAAAAAAAAAAAAAAAAAAAAGGAAGTCTTACCAATTGCAAAAGGATGGATGGACCTGGAGACCATTATGCTAAATGAAATAAGTCAGTCAGAGAAAGACAAATATCATATAATCTCACTAATATGTGGAATCTAATGAACAAGATACACTGACAAACAAAATGAAACCAGAGCATGAATAAATACAACAGATTGGCTGGTCCCTTAGGGCAGGAGGTGGGGGTGGGGTGGAGTGACTAAATAAAGAAGAAAAAGGAAATCATTAAAGAACTCCCCTTTTCCATATATGCATACCCCATGGACATGGAAAACAATTTTGTAAAGGCCAAAAAAGGAGAGGCAGGGGAGGCTTAAGATGGGCAAGTGGCAAGAGGGGGACTCCTGCAATAATATCTGTTTCCAAAAAATTTTTAATAAAATATACTCATTGCAGTATAAAATACTTAAGTAATTATATAGAAATGTATTTTAGGTTTAAGAAAACAAACCACAATGACATACCACCTCATACCTGTCAGAATAGCTATCATCAATGAATCAACAAACAAGTGTTAGTGAGGATTTTGAGGGAAATAAACACTTGTGCACTGTTGGTGGGAATGCAGACTGGTATAGCCACTGTGGAAAGCAGTATGGAGTTACCTCAAAAATTAAAAATGGAACTTCCTTATGATATAGGGACTCCACTTCTGGAAATTTATCCAAAGAAACTCAAAACACTAATTTGAAAGAATGTACATACCAGTATGTTCATTGAAGCATTATTTACAAAACCAAGATTTGGAAGCAGCCTAGTGCCCATCAGTAGATGAGTGACTAAAAAAGCTCTGGTATATTTACACAATGGAATACTACTTGGCAAAAAAAAAAAAAATAGAAGGAAATCTTACCCTTTGCAATGACATGGATAGCCCTGGAGAGCATTATGCTAAGTGAAAGAAGCCAGTCAGAGAAAGACAAATACCATATGATTTCACTCATATGTGGAATCTGATGTACAAACTAAACTATCAAGGAAAATAGAGACAGACTCATAGATAGAGAGAAAGGCAGATAGCTCTGGTGTGTTTGTGTGTGTGTCAGGGTGGGGGGTGGAATGGGGGGCTGGGAGGATGTTGGATGGGGTGGAGGGACTGAGCACAAAAGACAAAAGAGAGAGATAATTCATGGGCATGGCAACAGAGTGGTGATTATGAGGTTGGAGGGGGTGGGTGGAGGTAGAAGAGGACGTAGTGGGGATAAATGGTGATGGGAAAAATAAAGTTTTTTTTAAATTTAATTTGTTAAAACTTTAAAATGAAAAAAAGATAAAATACCACCATTTGAGACAACATGAATGAATCTAGAGAATATCATGCTAAGCAAAATAAGTCTGATGGAATAAACCAAGAACCACATGACATATGTGATATAAAACTGAAAGCACTATTAACAAAGAAGAAAACAAATAGAAACTCCTAGATAAAGATAATGGTTACCAGAGGGAAAAGGGTGGTAGTGAATAAAAGGTAAAGAAAGTCAAATATATAGTGATGGAAGGAGATCTGACTTAGGGTGGTGGGCACACAATGCAATACATGTATTATAGAATTGTACACTTGAAACCTGTATTATTTTATTAACCAACTAGAATTTGGTCTGGCCAGCGATTGAGGCATATCAGGGGACTGGCTGCGGAGAGGGGCCCCGGGAGGTTAGCTGGACAGCACCCAATCAGGGCCATTGTGGGGGCTGGCCAGCTGAGGGGGTCCACAGGAGGTTGGCTGGCCAGGGGGGAGGGGCCATGGGAGGTTGGTCAGCCGTCCCCCTGATCAGGGCCTGGAGGTTGGGACAGCGGGAGATTGGCCAGCCAGCCCCCTGACCGCGCCCATGGGGAGGGGCTGGGGGAGGTTGGCTGGCCAGCAGTGGGGAGGGGTCTGCAGCCAGCTGAGTGTGGGGAGAGGGGTCCCATGGGAGGTTGGCTGTGGGAGCTTACTGACCACCAAGCAGCAGCTCCTGCATTGAGTGTCTGACCCCTTGTAGTCACTGCATATCATAACGACTGGTTGACCGGTCGTTTCAGTCATTACGATCGTTTAGTCATAACAGTCACTTAGGCTTTTATATATATACTAGAGGCCAGGTGCACAAAAATTTGTGCACTCAGGAGGGTCCCTCAGCTTTGCCTGTGCCCTCTCGCAGTCTGAGACCCCTTGGGGGATGACCACCTTCTGGTTTAGGCCCGCTCCCTGGGGAATTGGGCCTAAGCTGGCAGTCAGACATCACTCTGGCAAGCTCGGGAGCCCTCAGGGGATGTCCACTTGCCAGCGGAGAGCAGGCCTAAGCTTCAGTCAGACATCCTTAGCGTTGCTGAGGAGGTGGGAGAGGCTCCTACCACCTCCGCTGTATTGGCAGCTGTCAACCTGGTTTATGGCTGAGCAGAGCTCCCCCTGTAGGAGCGTACTGACCACCAGGGGGCAGCTCTTGCATTGTGAGCCTGCCCCCTGGTGGTCAGTGTGTGTCATAGTGACCAGTGATTCCCAGATTCCCAGTCTTTCTGCTGTTAGGGTCAATTTGTATATTATCCTTTTATTATATAGGATAGAGGCCTGGTGCACGGGTGGGGGCTGGCTGGTTTACCCTGAAGGGTGTCCCGGATCAGGGTGGCGGCCCCACTGGGGTGCCTGGCCAGCCTGGGTAAGGGGCTGATGGCTGTTTTCAGGCTGGTCAAGCCCCGCCGCCCCCCAGTGGGGACCCTCACCCCATGGAGGTTTGGCCAGCCTGGGTGAGGGGCTGATGGCTGTTTTCAGGCTGGCCACATCCCCTTTAGGGTGGGGGGTCCCCACTGGGGTGCCTGGCCAGTCTGGGTGAGGGGCTGAGGGCCTTTTTCAGGCTGGCAAAGCCCCCTGGTGATGGAAGCTCCCAGCCTCTCCTTTTTTTTTTATTCTGGGATTTATTTACCTTCTATAATTGAAACTTTGTTGCCTTCAGTGGAGCTCAGAGCCAACCAGAAAGCTTGGCTTCCTCCATCACTGGAACAACCAAGCCTCCTGCTTGCTTCAGCTCCATGGCTGCCCCTGCCATCTTGGTTGGGTTAATTTGCATATAGTCGCTCTGATTGGCTGGTGGGCATGGCTTAAGGTGTAGCGAAGGTATGGTCAATTTGCATGTTTGTCTTGTATTAGATTCGACTAGTGACCCAGTGCACGAAATTCATTCATGGGAGGGTGTCCCTTAGCCCAGCCTGCACCCTCTCCCATCTGGGACCCCTCAGGGCATGTCCAACTAAACCGGCAGTTGGACATCCCTCTCACAATCCAGAACCGCTGGCTCCTACCACTCGCCTGTCTGCCTGCTTGATTGCCCCTAACTGCTTCTGCCTGCCAGCCTGATTACCCCCTAACCGCTCCGCTGCTGGCCTGATCACCCCCAACTGCCCTCCCCTGCTGCCCTAATCACCCACAACAGCCCTCCCCTGTCAGCCTGATAGCCCACAACTGCCCTCCTCTGCCATGACCCGCCTCCTCCACCAGGCCCCATCTCCTCTGTGTGAGGTGGCAGAGACATGGGACGGGCCTCCTCCATGCCGCACAGCGCCGCAGGACCCTCAGGCCTCCACTGTGTTAATGGCCATCTTGTGGCAGCCGTGTTGTGGCGGCCTTCTTGTGGTGGCTATTTTGTCACAATATCGCACTTGAGAGCCACCTAGGCTTTAATTAGTATAGATAGATGTCACCCCAATAAATTTAATTTTTAAAAAATTACCTATAATTATTATACTTACCAGTGTGTTTCTCACCATTCGAAGTTATTTTTTTCTTCACTTGCAGTTGGGTTTTTGAGATTGAATCTTGATGCTGTATCATAGGATCTTCACTTGTGCGTTTGTTATGAGCTATATAAAGAGATGCATTTAGTGTACTAAGTAGAAAACAGATCTACTGTGAAATTCCTAACTTTCAAGTTTATAACATGTCTACAGCATCATTTTTCAAGTAAACAGCTGTAAGTAAATTACTATAATGCAATATCTGACATGAAAATTGTGGTAAGAGTTTTAATGGGTAAGTGTTAAAGCTATCTCCTTAATTCATAAACATTTCTTGTACTAAATATGTTATATTAATCTCTAATTTTCTTGTGTTATTTCTACTTTAAGTTATCGCATATTAATAGGCAAAAATAAAAATGTACATTTACATTATTATCATTACAGCAAAATATTCAAAACCACATAAATGTTCAGGTATGGAAAACTGGTTGAATAAAATATGGTATATTCCATAAACTATGGCATAGTGTAAATTCTCATGATTAACATGATAATTTCAGATTGCTGAAAATGGACCTAGAAGTGTTTCTAGGAAATAATTTTAAGTGGAAAAAAACATGAAAAAGGAAAAAACTATATTTTACCTTCTGGTTTAAAAACATAAAAAAATAAAAGAAAAAGTAGAAATAAAGAGGTATTTAACTTTGAAACAGGAAACATAAGAAAACAATATGGTCAGTTACCTACAAAATGAGAGGGGACTACTTGGGAAGGAATCATAATCCTCTAACTCTACCATTTTACTTATTTTCTATTTTTAGAATGTGAATCAAGTTTCATATATCAAAAATTAAAATAAAATCAATGAGTATAAGGTAAGAGAATTAAAACTGAAAGAAAACTTAAAGAAATGGATCTACTGAGAAAGAGAAAAAGTACTAATCCAAGTAATGATCAATATATAATTTGACATAAACTCTCTTTCTTGGACAAGAGAGTAAGAGGCAGACTATAAACAAATCACAAAATCTTTTCAGTAGTTTTATCTTTTAATGGTATGTACTAAGAAACTCTGAAACTATTTTAGAAAAATTATAAGATTAAACAAACAAATGTTTTGATGTTCAGAGTCAGGTTCACACTGTGAAAAAAGGATGTACAAACATAAAATGGAGGAAGGTAAAAACAATTCCTGAGGGATGAGGGTGCCTGTGAACACTCATGTTTTCTAAATATCTCTCTGCATATACATGTGCATGTACACATGCACCTGTGTATACACATATGGATATATGCATGTATGTTTATATAAGTCCACCTCCAGGTCAAAATTCTACATTTGATATTTCAGGCCCAACCATAGACAATTATAAAGACTCTACCTGGCAGTTCTCATGGAAAGGAAACTTCTCAACCTACACCAAACTTGATGCATAGTCACAGGTAGTTGGAGGTAGTTGTAGTCAAAGACTAAGGCCCATCCACACCATATTCTTAGGCATTCTGAATTCCTATACAAGGTGCCTTCATCAGAGGCTGACTTGTGAAAGGGTGAAGAGTGAACTGATTCACTGTTTTGTAAGTGCCTCTGCCTATACCACATTACTGGGGAAACCTGAAGACACTTTTCGCAGTTCCATCTTAGTATTCATAACTTTTATATTCCTAGCCATCCTACATTAACATCTGCAAGGCTCCTGAGTTCATAAAAGTGCAAGAACCTTTTATTTATGGCTACTTCAGCAATAAGATTATCTTCCCTTAACCCCCACTCCACATATGATATATATTTGGGGCCTTTTCCTTCTTAAACTCTTGCTTATACTACTGTAATAACTACATAAAACTTCATTGTTACTTGTAATTTCACTTGCTACCTTAATTTACCAAGTCAAAACTGGCAGCTTTTTCTCTGACAAATTGATACAGCAAACAATGTAGACAATAAAGTAAAATTCCTTTCTGGAAGCAGTACTTTGGGAGATGCTAGTGAGTGCACCAAATGCTTTCAGGACATATTACTGGATTATTTGCAAGACTCAGATGGTCCCACAGGGCACATCACCAGTCACATCAATGTGTTTCCAGAAGTGCTAGTGGATGATTTAGGGGCTCTCCAGGAGAGTACTATTGTATTATTTTTGTGTGCTATTCTTTTCATTCTAAGCATAAACAATTGCCCAATTTAGCTCCTGATTCCCTGGCAAAGATACACAGTGAGTAGTGGAATTTGACATTCAACAAATGGGCTCTTGGAAAGCTTGGGAGGCAATACTTTGCTATTGCTTATAGTCTTCTTGTGATGGGCTTTAAAGTCATTGGAGACCCGGTATGCTGAGTTGCATTCAATACGACTGTTAGTTTAAGAATATTCCTAGTTCTGATAGTCGGCTTATGACTCAGTAATTTATTGAAATGGATGCTTTAATGAAAAAGAATGTAGACATGCATGCATATAAGCATAACCAATTGACGCAGACACTTGGGGTGTGAGGGCACAAGTGGAGGGCTGGGGTGGGGGGCACTGGGGGAATAAGGACACATATGTAATACCTTAATCAATAAAGAAAAAAAAAGAAAAAGAATATAGAGGTCAGAGATTTGAAGATGGCAACCTAGGTAAACACCTGTACTTGCCGCCTCCCACAACCATATCAAAATGAAAACTAGACAGATGAATGACAAGATATGGGTAAGTTCCCCTCTGGAACAAATACGAGGCTGGTTGAAGCATGGAGGTGGCCGTCAGCATTCTTAGCAGAGGGGACCAGGACAATCCTGGGAGCAGGAAAACACGGAGCATGTGAGAGACTGTCCCTGGGTCCATAGTAAGTCCTCCTTATTCGGCTGATAGAATTATTCTGGAGGGAATCTCGACTTTCCTAAGTCTGCCCGACAGGAAGAGGAGAGAGGCTGGTGTATTTACCCAGAGGATTTCATGTGACAACTGGAGAGGAGGAGGCAGGTGAGGAGAGGGTGGGACAGGGTCGGGACAGGATAAGCGAATGGGGGGAGGGGGAGGGCCCTGCGGGGCGTGGCCAGCCTCTGCAGGCGTGGACTGTACCCACGCAGACAGGCAGGCAGACCAACAGCAGCTGAGCCCTGCCTGGGAGCGCTCTGCAGGGAGCTGGCTGCCCTCCAGGGCTGCCCAGAATAGCGCTTACCGGCCACTTTCCTTCCGGCCAGTGATTATGGAGAATTCCAAAACAGAGCGGTTCGCCCACCCCCTGAAATTCTTTGTCAGGTGGGTAAACAGTGTTTAAGGCGGTCTGGGTTGTTTCGCACCCACAGTCCCAGGCTGTTGTAAATGCCTCCCTTGGTCTTTGAGTCTCTAAACTCCCCAGTGTCCCTTCAGTGCTAGCAAGGTCCCAGGGTTTACAGCAGGTGCTTAACATTGTCCTCTTAGATCCAGCAAATGCTCATTGTGGTCCCGGGGGCTGACACAGTTCACAGCTCCGGGGTACTGTTCCCACATGAACGGGGTGCTCTGGCCCTGCCCACCCCAGGAGGGTGCACGTGGGGCCAACCCTGCTGTGGCCAGACTTGATTCAGCCACTGGGATACCTCGGTGAATACGTCAGTCAACACGCCCTGGCCATGCCCGGCTGGTGTGCTCAGTGGTTGAGCATGGTCCCCAGTGTGGGGCCTGCGGGAGGCAGCCAATCGATGATTCTCTCTCATCATTGATGTTTCTCTCTCTCTCCCTCTCCCTTCCTCTCTGAAATCAATAAAAAAAAAATATTTTTAAAAATAAAAACAAAAAAAAAAAAATGAAAACTAAAATACAGAGCAATCATCATCTAGAACCACTGTAAAGCTGTCTGAATGGAAGTTCTACAACTAGAGGAGTAAAGAAGAAAGCACACTGAGACTGGTAGGAGGTGCAGAGGTGTAGAACAAGCTGGTCTGGCACCCACATGTGCTACTTTTTTAATCAGGAGGGAGATCGTCTCTGTGGAGGTCGGCCAGGAGGAGCAAGGAATCCCAGCCCCACATCAGACCCCAAGCCCAGGGTCCCATGGCTGGGAAGAGAAGTCCCTATGGGCAGTAACAACTATGGGCTGTAAAAACCAGTGAGGATTGGGGCTCAGTGACACAGAGGCTGCTAGAGACTCAGCTGTTCCTCTTAAAAGCCTGGCACCACCAACTGAACTTACAAGGTCCTGCCTCCTCTGAGCTCCAGCATCAGGGCAAGGCTCTGAGGAACATAGACACATACAAGGATGAGAAACTGGATCATCTGACATCAGGGAAGGAAGTCGGGGAAGGCTTTCTCCCAGATGGAGGTGCTCACAGGGATCATTGGTCCTATGCTGGAACCTCCCCAGTTGCAGGGATGACTGGCAGCCATTTCTGTTTTTCTGCTCTGGTGATTCCCTAAAATCCCTCCTCATCCAATTTACAATCCCACCCAAGCTGTGGGCAGTGGCTTTTGCATATGAATGGCTTGTCCTTGCTCAGGCAAAAAATCTCTCAAAAAAGCTGAAGCTGGGTCAGGGATCCCCAAATCTATCAATAAAAGGCCCAAGATCCAGCACCAGCACCAGCCTGCCTTGCTTCACAGCTGGGCTTCATCTGGGCACTTCCAAACCCAATACAAAGAGGAGAAATCCACAGATCTCCCTGTAGCTCCCACTGGGTGGCTCCAGGCAGTAGCTGGCTTTGGACTTCCCTGGAGACCCAAAAGTCAGTATACCCAGTGGTCAGGGTCAGGCCATACCAGATTACAACTAAACACATCCATAAGCAGCACATTCAAAGGGCAGACTCAGTGAGCATCAAAGCCCCACTGAAGCCAGTCTTGCTCCATAGTGGTGTCTCCTGCACAGCAGCTCTCCGACTGTAGATGCAACTGGTCCTCCCAGCCAATTGGCCTGGAGGCCAATTCCTCCCAGTAACACCAACAGCAATCAAGTCTCAACTACAACAAGACTGTGCTAACATCCCACAAAGGGGTGCATCTAGAGTGCCCAGCTCAGTTGACTGGGAAAGCTGAGCCACTGGGCCCTATAGAACAACTACTACACAAGGCCACTCTCTCAACTCAGGGAGACATAGCAGCTCTACCCAATACTTAGGAAAAAACACAGGGAAGCAGCCAAAATGCAGAGACAAAGAAACATGTCACAAATGAACGAAATGGAAGAAAGCAAACTATTAGATATAGAGTTCAAAACGACGGTTATAAGGTTACCCAAGAATCTTCTAGAAACCTCCCAAAAAAATGGACAAGGACCAGTCAAAAATTAAGCATACACTGACTGAAATAAATAATAATCTACAGGAATTCTGAGATTAGAGGATTCTGAGAATCAAATCAAAAATTGGAAGTATGAGGAAGCAAAAAACACCCAAAAAGAAAAAAGAATCCCAAAACATGAAGATAGTGTAAGGAGCCTCTGAGACAACTTCAAGCATACCAACATTTCCATTATGGGGGTGCCAGAAGAAGAGAGAGAGCAAGATATTGAAAACCTTTTTGAAGAAATAATAGGTTTCCCCCTACCTGGTGAAATAGACTCACAAGTTCATAAAGCACAGAGAGTTTCAAATTAGAGAAAAACAAAAAGGACCACACGAAGACATACCATAATTAAAATGCCAAGGTCTAAAGACAAAGAGAGAATTCTAAAAGCAGCAAGAGAAAAGCAGTTAGTTACATACAAGGGAATGCTCATACGACTGTCAGCTGATTTCTCAAAAATAATATGCACGCCAGAAGGGAGTTGCAAGAAATATTCAAAGTGATGAATAGCAAGGACCTACAACCAAGATTACTCTACCCAGCAAAGCTATCATTTAGAATTGAAGATCAGATAAACAGCTTCACAAACAGAAAAAGCTAAAGAAATTCATCACCACCAAACTAGTACTATATGAAATGATAAAGGGTATTCTTTAAGAAGGGGAAGAAGAAGAAAAAGATTAAAAAATGAACATCAAAATGGCAACAAATACATGCCTATCAACAATCCTATCTAATAAAAGAGAAACATGGTAATTAGCCATATGTCCGCTACCCTTCCCATTGGCTAATCAGGGCGATATGCAAATTAACTGCCAGCCAAGATTGCGGCCGGCAGCCAGGCAGCTTGAAGCTAACATGAGGCTTCCTTGCTTCAGTGATGGAGGAAACCAACATTCCCCGCCGGCCTTGCCCGCCTCTGAGCTTGCATTTTGAAACATTGTTACAAATATAGAAGCTAAACAAAACCCCAGAAACCTGATTTCAGCCAGCCGGGATCTCAGAGCTGGAGTTGATACAATGTTTCGATTATAGAACCCAAACAAACCACATACCTGCTTTCAGCAGCAGAGGCCTCAGAGCTGGAGCCAGAGCTAAAGCTGGCCCAGAATTAAAAAAAAGAAAGAAAAAAAGGAGCAGTTGGGAGCTTCAGTCACCCGCCAGCCTGAAAACAGCCCTCAGCCCCTCACCCAGACTGGCCAGGCACCCCAGTGGGGACCCCCACCCTGAAGGGTGTGTGACCAGCTGTAAACAGCCATCATCCCTTCACCCAGGCTGGCCAGGCACCCCAGTGGGGACCCTCACCCTGATCCAGGACACCCTTCAGGGCAAACCAGCCAGCCCCCACCCATGCACCAGGCCTCTCTCCTATATAGTAAAAGGGTAATATGCCTCCCAGCACCAGGATCAGCGGAGCCGTGAGGCCTCCCAGCACCAGGATGAGCAGAGCCAAGAGACCTCCTGGCAACAGGATCAGCATGACAGGGGACAGCGCCCAAACCCCCTGATCGCCCTGTGGCTCTGTGAGTAACAGGGGGCGGGGCCACAACCTCCCTATCCACCCTGCTCTGTTCCTGACAGGGGAAGGCACCCCAACCCCAAGATCAGCCCTGCTCTGTGCCTGATAAGGGGGAGCTCCCCAACCCCCTGATCACTCTGCAGCTCTGTGTGTGACAGGGGGCGGCGCCTCAACCCCCTGATGGGCTCTGCTCTGTGTGTGACAGGGTAGAGCCATAATCTCCCCATCGGCCCTGCCCTGAGTGTGAGAGTGGTGGCGCCCCAACCCCCTGATCGACCCTGCTCTGGGGTTGATAGAGGGCGGCGCCCCAACCCCCCCCCCCACCACCACCATGGGCCCTGCTCTGTGTGTGATGGGGTAGAACCATAACCTCCCCATTGGCCCTGCCCTGAGTGTGACAGTGACGGTGCCCCAACCCCCTGATCGGCCCTGCTCTGTGTGTGACAGGGGGTGGTGCCCCAACTCTCCTATCAGCCCTACTCTGTGAGTGACAGGGGGGAGCTCCTCAACCCCCTGATGGGCCCTGCTCTGTGAGTGAAAGGGGGCAGGGCCCCAACCCCCTTATTGGCCCTGCTCTGTGCGTGACAGGGGGTGGCACTGCAACCTCCCTATCGATCCTGCCTTGAGTGTGACAGGGGGCGGTGCCCCAACCCCCCAATCGGCCCTACCCTGAGCGTGACTGAGGGTGGCATTGCAAACTCCCAATCCGCCCTGCTCTGTGCATGACAGGGGGCAGTGCCCCAACTCCCCAATCGGCCGTGCTCTGAGCCCGACCAGGGGCTGCACCTAGGGATTGGGCCTGCCCTCTGCCACCCGGGAGCAGGCCTAAGCCAGCAGGTCGTTATCTCCCAAGGGATCCCAGACTGCGAGAGGGCACAGGCCGGGCTGAGGGACCTTCCCTCCCCCCTGAGTGCACAAATTTTTGTGCATCAGGCCTCTAGTATTTTTATGGTTTTCCGTCGTATATTTAAGCCCTTTATCCATTTTGAGTTTATTTTTGTGTATGGTGTAAGTTGGTGGCCTAGTTTCATTTTCTTGCATGTATTTGTCCAATTTTCCTAACACCATTTATTGAAGAGACTATCTTGACTCCATTGTATGTTCCTGCCTCCTTTGTAAAATATTAATTGAGCATATTGGTTTGGGCTGATTTCTGGGCTCTCTATTCTATTCCATTGATCTATATGTCTGTTCTTGTGCCAGTACCAGGCAGTTTTGAGAACAGTGGCTTTGTAATACAGCTTGATATCTGGTATTGAGATCCCATCTACTTTGTTCTTTCTCAGGACTGCTGCAACTATTCGGGGTCTTTTTTTATTCCAGATGAATTTTTGGAGAGTTCATTCTAGGCCTGTGAAATATGCCATTGGTATTTTAATGGGAAGTGCGTTAAATTTATAGATTGCTTTGGGTAGTATGGACATTTTGATGATGTTGATTCTACCAATCCAAAAACATGGTATGTTCTTCCATCTTTTTATGTCTTCCTCTATCTCCTCTTTCAACGTCCTGTAGTTTTCTGAGTAGAGGTCTTTTACTACCTTAGTTAAGTTTATTCCTAGGTAGCTTAAATTTTGGTGTGATGGGAAATGGGATTGTTTTATTAGTCTCTCTTTCTGTAAGTTCACTATTGTGTATAGAAATGCCATAAATTTATAGCGTTAAATTTGTATCCTGCTACATTGCCAAATTCATTTATTAATTCTAATAGTTTTTTGATGGAGTCTTTAGGGTTTTTTATGTATAATATCATGTCATCTGTGAATAAGGACAGTTTTTCTTCTTATTTTCCAATTTGGATGCCTTTTATTTCTTCTTCTTGTCTAATTGCAATGGATAAAACTTCCAGTACTATGTTGAACAGGAGTGGTGAAAGTGGGCATCCCTGTCTTGTTCCTATTCTTAGGGGAAATGATGTCAGTATTTGTCCATTGAGTATGATATTGGCTGTGGGTTTGTCATATATGGCTTTTATTATGTTGAGGTATGATCCTTCTCATCCCAACTTGCTGAGAGTTTTTATCAAAAATGGGTGTTGTCAAAACCGGTTTGGCTCAGTGGATAGAGCATGGGCCGGCGGACTGAGAGGTCCCGGGTTCGATTCCGGTCAAGGGCGTGTACCTTGGTTGCAAGCACATCCCCAGTAGGAGATGTGCGGGAGGCAGTTGATCGATGTTTCTCTCTCATCGATGTTTCTAACTCTCTATCTCTCTCCCTTCCTCTCTGTAAAAAATCAATAAAAATATATTTTAAAATAATTGGTGTTGGATTTTGTCAAATGCTTTTTCTGAATCAATTGATATGAGTATGTGTTGTTGTTTTTTTTCAATTTGTTTATGTGATGTATCACCTTTATTGATTTACAGATATTGTACCATCCTTACATCCCTGGGATAAATCCTACTTGGTCATGGTGTATGATCTTTCTGATGTACTGCTGGATCTGATTTGCTAAGATTTTGTTGAGGATTTTGGCATCTACGTTCGTGAGGAATATTGGCCTGTAATTATTTTTCATTTTGTTGTCTTTACCTGGTTTTGGTATTAGGGTGATGCTGGCTTCATAGAATGAGCTTGGAAGTGTTCCTTTCTCTTGGATTTTTTGTAGTAGTCTGAGGAGGATAGTTTTTAGTGCTTCTTTGAACGTTTGGTAAAACTCCCCTCTGAAGCCCTCTGGTCCTGGGCTTTTGTTTGCTGAAAACTTTTTGATGACTGCTTGAATTTCTTCCATAGTTATTGGCCTACTGAGATTTTTAGATTCTTCCTGATTGAGTGTTGGAATGTTGTATTTTTCTAGGAATATGTCCATTTCCTCCAGGTTGTCTAATTTGTTGGAGTAGAGTTGTCCATAGAATTGTTTAACAATCATTTGTATTTCTGTGGGGTCTGTTGTTATTTTGCCTCTATCATTTCTGATTTTATTTATTTGGGTTCTGTCCCTTTCCTTCTTGGTGAGCCTGGCTAGAGGTTCATCAATCTCGTTTATCCTTTCAAAGAAGCAGCTCTTGGTTTCATTGTTTTTCTGTATTTTTTTTTTTTTTTGGTCTCTATGTGTTTTATTTCTGCTCTAATCTTTATTATCTCCTTCCTTCTGCTCACTCTGGGCTTTTCTTGTTGCTCTCTTTCTAATTCTTTGAGTTGTAGAGTTAGATGATTTATTATCATTTTTTCTTGTTTTTTGAGATAGGCCTGTAGAGCTATAAACTTCCCTCTTGGGATTGCTTTCATTGTGCCCCATAGGTTTTGGATTGTTGTGTTTTCATTGTCACTAGTTTCCAGGATATTTTTAACTTCTTCTTTGATCTCATTGGTAACCCAATCAATATTTAATAACATGCTATTCAGCTTCCAAGTGTTTGAGTACTTTGAGTTGTTTTTATTGTAGTTTATTTCTAATATTATGCCATTGTGGTCTGAGATGATGCTTGGTATGATTTCAATCTTCTTGAATTTGGGGAGACTTTGTTTGTGACCCAATATGTGGTCTATTTTTGAATATGTCCCATGAGCCCTTGAAAAGAATGTTTATTCCGTGGCTTTGGGGTGAAGTGTTCTGAAGATGTCAATTAAGTCCATCTGATCTAGTGAATCATTTAGGATTGCTGTTTCTTTGCTTATTTTTTGTCTAGAGGATTTATCCAGGTATGTCAGTGGTGCACTAAAGTCCCCTACTATGATTGTATTATTGTTGATATCTCCTTTGATATCTTCCAGGATGTTCTTTATGTATTTGGGTGCTCCTGCATTGGTTGCATATATGTTTACCAGGGTTATATCTTCTTGTTGTAGTGATCCCTTTAGTATTATGAAGTGGCCTTCCTTATCTCTTGTTATGGCCTTCACTTTGAGGTCTATTTTGTCCGATATAAGTATGCTACCCCAGCTTTCTTTTCATTTTTATTTGCCTGAAATATATTTTTCCATCCCTTCACTTTCAGTCTGTGTGAGTCCCTTCTTCTGAGGTGGTCTCTTGTGGACAGCAAATGTATGGGTCTTGTTTTTTTATCCATTCAGCCACTCAATGTCTTTTGGTTGGAGCATTTAGTCCATTTATGTTTAAAGTTATTATTGAAGGGTATTTGTTTGTAGCCATTTCTTTTTTTGTGTGGCTGTTTTCTTTCTGAGCTTTTTATTTCTTTGATTTACACCAGTCCCTTTAACATTTCTTGCATTGCTGGCTTGGTGGTGATAAACATCCTTAGCCTTTTTTTGTATGTGAAGCTTCTTCTTTACCCTTCAATTTTGAATAATAGCTTGCTAGATAGAGTATTCTTAGATTCAGTCCTTTGCTTTGCATCACTTTGTAAGTTTCCGTCCATTCTTTTCTGGCCTGATGTGTTTCTTTTGAGAAATCATTTGATAATCTAATGGGAGATCTCTTGAATGTAATTTTCCATCTCTCCTTTGTAGTCTTTAAGATTCTCTCTTTGTCCTGAACGTTTGCCATGTTAATTATGATGTTTCTTGGTGTGGGTCTTTTCGGGTTCACCTTGTTTGGGACTCTGGGCTTGTGTGATTTTTTTCTTCCCCACACTTCTGGGAAGTTTTCTGATATTATTTCTTCAAATAAGTTTTCTAACCCTTGTTCCTCTTTCTTTTGTTCTGGCACCCCTATTATTCGTATGTTGTTTCGTTTCATGTTGTCCCATAGCTCCCTAAGGCTCTCCTCCTGTCTTTTAATTTTTTTCTCCTATTGCTGTTCAGTTTGCGTGTGTTTTGTTTCCCTGTCTTCTAAGTAACTAATTCGGTCCTCCATTTCTCCTAGTTTACTTTTGAAACTTTCTATGGTTTTTTATATTGCAGTAAATTGCTCTTCATTTCTTCTTGGTTGTTACATAATTTATTGACTTTTTTCATCTGTTTCTTCTTGCTTCTTGCATAAGTTGTTGATTTTTTCCTCCATCCAGTTTATGCACTCTCAGACCCTTAACCTGAACTCTTTTTCTGTTATGTTGCATGCCTCTTAGCTGCTTTTCTGGTGAGTCCCCCTTTTCTTTCCTTGGGGGGTTTCTTTGTCTACCCATGTGTGATTGCACTGCCATATCTAGATGTTGAATCGTTCAGTGGCTTCTCCTTGGGTGGCAGTGGCTCCTCAGGCTGCAATTGCTCCTTGGATGGTTGTGGTAGCAGCTGCTCCTCAGTTAGTAGCAGCTCCTCTGGGGGATGCTGTTCACAGTCCTGGTGGCTCCTCTGGCTGGTGGGGGGAGGCTTCACAAACAGCTGCTGTTCCTCAGACAGAAGGTGTGGTGATCATGAGGCTGCTGTTCCTTGGATGGGGGTGGGCTACAAAAGCAGCTGCTATTCCTTTGAATTGTTACTTTTAATCTCTTAAGCGGCCTCAGGGTAAGGTGCTTTCCAATAGGGTGTGTCAACTGTCTTCCCCCCAGGAAAGGCAGAGGTCTATCAACCCAGGCAAGGCAGATGTCTATGTGGCTGTGTGAGGGAATGACTGAGCCGAGAAGACTTGGGGCGTCTGCCTTCTGATCTCTGTCCCCCGAGTCCCCACTGCTGGCTTCTGCTCCCACAGCTCCAGTCCACTTCACCCTCCCTCTGCCAGAGCACAAGGTGGGTGGCTCCACAGGGAATGCTTGTGGCTTGGCCCTTTAAGAGGGTGCCTGAACTTTCAGCTGCCACTCCCTGGCAGATAGCACCCCACTGCTTTTCCAGGTGTACTATTTTTGTCCAGTCCCTTCCCCCTCCCCCCACACCCCTTTCATCCCTGATTATTCTCAGTCACTCCCATTCTATGCCCCGATTCTATTATATTCACCAGTTTATTCTGTTCATCAGATTTTCTATTCACTTGATTTTTAGATTCACTTGTTGATAGATATGTACTTGTTGTTCATAATTTTTATCTTTACGTTTTTCTTCTTCTTCCTCTTCTTAAAGAATACCTTTCAGCATTTCATATAATACTGGTTTGGTGGTGATGAACTCCTTTCACTTTTTCTTATCAGTGAAGCTCTTTATCTGACCTTCAATTCTGAATGATAGCTTTGCTGAGTAAATTAATCTTGGTTGTAGGTTCTTGCTATTATTAACTTTGAATATTTCTTGCCACTCCCTTCTGGCCTTCATAGTTTCTGTTGAGAAATCAGCTGACAGTCTTATGGGTACTCCCTTGTAGGTAATTAACTGTTTTTCTCTTGCTGCTTTTAAGATTCTCTCTTTGTCTTTTGCTCTTGGCATTTTAATTATGATGTATCTTGGTGTGGTCCTCTTTGGATTCCTTTTGTTTGGGGTTCTCTGTGCTTTCTGGACTTGTAAGTCTATTTCTTTCACCAGGTAGGGAAAGTTTTCTGTCATTATTTCTTCAAATAGGTTTTCAATATCTTGCTCTCTCTCTTCTTCTGTTAACATGTTGGTATGCTTGAAGTTGTCCCAGAGGCTCCTTACACTATCTTCATATATTTGGATTCTTTTTTCTTTTTGCTTTTCCTGTTGGGTATTTTTTACTTCTTCATATTTCAAATCTTTGACTTTATTCTTCGGTTACTCTTGTCTGCTATTGGATCTCTGTATATTATTCTTTATTTCAGTCAGTGTATGCATAATTTCTAGTTGGTCCTTTTTCATATCCTTGAGGGTCTCACTAAATTTATTGGCAGTTTCTAGAAAATTCTTGAAAAACCTTAAAAGTGTGGTTTTGAACTCTATATCCAGTAGTTTTCTTTCCTCCATTTCTATCATTTGTGACCTGTTTCTTTGTCTCCCCATTTTTTATGCTTCCCTGAGTTGATAGAGTGGCTTTCTGTGCTAGGTGTCCTATAGGGCCCAGTGGCTCAGCCTCCCCAATTACCTGAGGTGGACACTCTTACACCCCTTTGTGGGCTGTGTGCACAGTCTTGTTGTAGTTAAGCCTTGATTGCTGCCTATGCCTCCATCTTGGTTTCTCAGTTTATTTTGATTTTTAGATTCAACTAGTGGCCCGGTACATGAATTTTGTGCACATTAAAAGGGAATTAGAAAAAACCAAAATGGCGACATAGGTAAACACCTGAAATCGCTGCCTTGCACAACCACTTCAAAACTACAACTAAAGAAAAAACAGACATCACCCAGAACCACATGAAGGCTGGCTGAGTGGAAATTCTACAACTAGAAAGAAAGAGAAAAGCACACTGAGACTCAGGAGGTGCAGAAGTAAAATACAGAGGTATGGAGATGCATGGAAAGGGCTGGCAACTGAAGACAAGCTTGTCTTTTTCCATCGGGAGGGAGACACACACTCCTGCTCTAAACTCCAGTTCTGGGCGAGTCTCTGGGGACCCAGACTCATACGGGGAGAAACTGGACTGTCTGGCATCGGGCGGAACTCGAGGGCAGCTTTCTCTCAGAGGTACTTTCAGCGATTACCACGGGACACTGAGACCCGGGGGCCTCATTGGGCAAGACTGAGGATCAGCAATAGCTGTTTTTTCCACCCTATTGATTCCCTGAGACCCAGCCCCACCCAAGCTGTGTGCAGAGGCTTTTGTATATGAATGGCCTGGCCGTTTGAAATCTAAAATTACCTAACAAACTGCAGCTGGGTCAGAGAGACCCAGAACATCCAAAAGAAGGCCCAAGGTCCCACAGCAGCCTGCATTGCTTCACAGCTGGGCCTCATCTGGGCACCTTCAAATCCCAAACAAAGAAGAGGAATCTGCAGATCTCTCCATAGCTCCTGCTGGGTAGCCTCAGGCAGAGGCTAAATTAGCACCTCATTAGAGATCCAGTGCCAGTGTACCCAGTGGTCAGAGTGGGACCATCCAGATTACAACTCCTCAGATCCATAAGGGACACACCCAGGGGGCAGACTCAGTGAGAACCAAACCCCCACTGAAGCAAGTCTTGCCCCAGAAGGGTGTCTTCACTACAGAAGTTCTCCCACTGCAGGCACAGCTGATTCTCACAGCCAATTGGCCTGGAGGTCAATTCCTCCCAGTGATACTAACTACAATGAAGGCTGAACTACAACAAGACTGCACACAGTCCACAAATCAGTGCACCAAGAGTGTCCACCTCAGGTAATTGGGGAGGCTGAGCTACTAGGCCCTATAAAATACCTAGCACAGAAAGCCACCCTATCAACACAGGAAAGCAGCCAAAATGTGAAGACAAAGAAACAGGTCACAAATGACAGAAATGGAGGAAAGCAAACTACTGTATATAGAGTTCAAAATCATGGTTATAAGGTTTTTCAAGAATTTTCTAGAAACCGCCAATAAATTTAGTGAGACTCTCAAGAAATCTAGTGAGACCCTCGAGGTTATGAAAAATGACCACATAGAAATTACGCATACACTGACTGAAATAAAGAATATTATACAGAGCCGAAGCCGGTTTGGCTCAGTGGATAGAGCGTCGGCCTGCGGACTGGGGGGTCCCAGGTTCGATTCCGGTCAAGGGCATGTACCTGGGTTGCGGGCATATCCCCAGTAGGAGATGTGCAGGAGGCAGCTGATCCATGTTTCTCTCTCATCGATGTTTCTAACTCTCTATCTCTCTCCCTTCCTCTCTGTAAAAAATCAATAAAATATATTTTTTTAAAAAAAGAATATTATACAGAGATCCAACAGCAGACTAGAGGATTGCAAGAATCAAATCAAAGATTGGAAATACGAAGAAGTAAAAGCACCCAACCAGGAAATCAAAATGAAAAAAGAATCCAAATATATGAAGATAGTGTAAGGAGCCTCTGAGACAACTTCAAGCATACCAACATGTTAATTATAGGGGTGCCAGAGGAAGAGAGAGAGCAAGATATTGAAAATCTATTTGAAGAAATAATGACAGAAAACTTCCCCTACCTGGTGAAAGAAATAGACTTACAAGTCCAGGAAGCACAGAGAACCCCAAACAAAAGGAATCCAAAGAGGACCACACTAAGATACATCATAATTAAAATGCCAAGAGCAAAAGACAAAGAGAGAATCTTAAAAGCAGCAAGAGAAAAACAGTTAATTACCTACAAGGGAGTACCCATAAGACTGTCAGCTGATTTCTCAACAGAAACTATGAAGGCCAGAGGGGAGTGGCAAGAAATATTCAAAGTTAATAATAGCAAGAACCTACAACCAAGATTAATTTACTCAGCAAAGCTATCATTCAGAATTGAAGGTCAGATAAAGAGCTTCACTGATAAGAAAAAGTGAAAGGAGTTCATCACCACCAAACCAGTATTATATGAAATGCTGAAAGGTATTCTTTAAGAAGAGGAAGAAGAAGAAAAACGTAAAGATAAAAATTATGAACAACAAGTACATATCTATCAATAAGTGAATCTGAAAATCAAGGGAATAAAAAATCTAATGAACAGAATAAACTGGTGAATATAATAGAATCAGGGGCATAGAAAGGGAGTTGACTGACAATTCTCGGGAGGAAAGGGGTGCGGGGGGTGCAGGAAGAGCCTGGACAAAAATCATACACCTATGGATGAGGACAGTGGAGGGGGTAAGGGCAGAGGGTGGAGTGGGAACCGGGAGGAGGGGAGGTATAGGGAAAAAAAGAGGAACAACTATAATAATCTGAACAATAAAGATTTAATTAAAAAAATAAAAATAAACAAATAAGTAATATAATGAACAGAATAAACTGGTGAATAAAATAGAATCATAGGCATGGAAACAGAATAGACCAGGAATTCTCAGGCGGAAGGGTGGGGTGGTGGAAAGAGATTAAACAAAGATCTTATATGAATATATACATTACCTATGGACACAGACAATAAATAGGGTGTCAAAGGCCAGGGGTGAGGCAGAAACCATGTGGAGGGGGTAATAGTGGGGAAAAAAACGACATCTGTAATAATCATAATAATAATGATTTTTTAAAAGAACAAAAAAGAATATAGATTCCTGAGAATCACTTTCTCCAGTTACCTGAAGAGACCTTAGAGACTATTTTCCCCTCTATAATACAGAAGATTTTTTCAAACTAAGTAAGGAAGACTGGCATCTATTGGGAATGTTAATAAAATAAAGACTGCTTAGGGGAGTTTTGACAGCAGCTATACTGCCTAAGGAAGTGGAGGAAAAAAAAATTGGATAAAATAACACTAATATCTGAGACCCTCCCCTTCTTCAGCCTGGTACTATTTAGGCTCTGAAAGAAAGGTCCTTTTATGATGAGCTTCCTCCACTGAAAAACCTTTGAATCACCCTTATAGAGGCCCCTAAATCACCATGGTGGTTTCTAGGGTCTACACCAGGGGTGGGCAACCCCTGGCATGCGTGCCAAACATGGCATGCCAGTAACTTTTGCTGGCACGCAAAACCCTCTCTTATAATCTTCCATTTACATTTTTTTTCTTAATATTGACTTTTTTATTTTTCAGAAAAATTCAGTGTAGGTGCATCTTAGATAAATAAATAATTTTACGTAAGAAATTATCTTAAAAACCATATACATGGATTTATGAGAGAGGGAAAGAGCAAGTTCAATAGTGTCGAAAACGAGCTATTGAGGACTTGGAATGCCATTCCAGAAAATTTTTTCTGTTTAAAAAACTTTGCAACAGTGTTACTCCCCATGTTTTCATCCACATACGCTTGTGAATCTTTGTTCTCAGTGATGAATTTTCTTAAGTCTCATAATAGGAGTAGCCTGATGGATGAAAGTAGTAGCTCATGCATATCTCTGAAGGTCACGAAATATAAACCTGATGTAAAATCTCTGTCATCAGTGATGCAGCAGCAAAAGTCCTACTGATAATATCAAACGGAGTCATAAAGTTTTCTGTCGGACTATCAGTGTACATGTATACATTAAAAAATAAATGTAATTTTCATCATCATATACTGTTTTTGTCACTTGAATAAATTTTATTATTTTTTCAAGGTTCTTCACATACATACACCTTAAGAGATATCAAGTAGGCGTAACATGTTCTCAAAAAATTAGGGTTGGCACGCAGAAAAATTTTGAGTCAGAGATTTTGCTGGTTTTGGCACGCACTCACAAAAAGGTTGCCCACCCCTGCTCTACACTGATGCAAAGGACAGTAATTATGAGATTTTTAACTAGATTCAGATTTGTAGATTTATTTGTGCCACACTTGTTGGGTTATCAAGTTCAATTAAACTTCCTAAAAAGGTCCAGCCAATTGGTCTAGCACACAATTTGGATCTTAATTGATAAATTTTGGGCTCAGAATATCAGCTACTGTCAAGATAGCAACCACTGACCAATAAAGAAAGTGATGAAAAAATGATAATTGGGTACCTACACCTGGACAAATTGAGCAAAGCATTTTTCAAAGAGACTTATGGGTCCAATTATCCATCAGTGGGTTCTTCATAAAGGTACTCATGGATAGGTCATAGTCATGGGGCGCTCAAAAGGCTGTACCATAGGTACACATTGTGACAGTTGCTATGACTTAAAAAAGTGTTATTATTCAATTCCTTCCAGTGAATCTTGGCATTAGTCAGAGATCCCAGTCAATATTTAGCCTAGCTCTGAACTTTAAAAATGAACAAGACATGGGGTAGGCAAGGTTCCCATGTTCCCAGTGGAAATCTGAGGACCTCTGCTAAGGAATATAATCAACTGATAAATGGTATAGAATTGCATTTCTTAGGCCTTTTGAATGGTGGTGCAGAGGTCGCTGTAATCATGACAACCTTTTATACCAAGGTGACAGGAGAATAAATAATCCTATCTGGTTTGAGGTCTAAGGGCAACACAAATAGGATCCTTACCCAGACCAAACTATGGGTGGGTCCCTTTGAGTGAACAAAAACCTCAATTGTAATAGTGCCCCCAAATGAATGTATTATTGCTGTAGATGTATTGCATAAGTGTAGCTCCACTTATATTCTTCCAAACTCTGATGAATATTGTAGCAGTTATGGCCATTGTGAACCTACTTGATTACTAATATCTAGAACATATGTTCCCCTAAAAATATTCCCGGGAAAGAAAAAAATTACTGTCCTCTTTGCTAAATTTAATGCAGCCAAATTCTCCCTGAGACTATATCTCCATTTGATAACTCACTTGTCTTGTATGCCTGGCCTTGAGTTCATAGATACTACATTTATTTTTGCTGTTCAATCCACAAGACAGCCCTTGACACTAATAGTACTTGACGCTGTAAGAACTGTTATGCAGCAAATAATATGGAAAATGTCATTTTTAGTATTCCTCTACATGGCAATAATTAGGATCTTTTCATTCTTATGTGAAATAGATGCAATTTACCATTCACACCCCTCCATAAGTGTACTTAAGTATGTGTAATCAATGAATAGATCTTAACTTTGAAAGGATCCCATGAGGAAGGATTAGCCTCTTACTATCAATAATATCATTCTATGGGGTACAGACAAGGGAACTACCTAATAAGGGCTGGACAGCAACTTGCTGTACCATTATTATTGACAAGGTACAAGTACCTAGTACTTAAGCACTTGGGCATGATTTATAAGAGATATGGTATCTCATTCCATGAGTGAAGACCAGCTTTGGCTCTCTATGGTCAAATAATTAAAAGGAGGTGCAGAAATTGATGGAACCATTCACTTACTGGAATTTTTATGGTGTTATAAGAAAGGCCATTTCCTTTCAATGGGGCCACAACCAGAAGAATGACCCGGAGGCCCTCCAAAAAGTCACCCAGGCTACTCCTCCCCTGTGCCCCTCTGATCAATTTTGCCTTGAGTTACAGATCTCAGCAGCCTCTCTATTCACCAATTGGAGCTTAAGGAAAAAAGACTGACACAGGTCAGCAGTATGTTATACTTTTGAATCTGTAATCTCCAGGAATAGCAAGCTAAAAGATGCACACCCTTTAAGAGACAATTATTGGCCTATTATTGAGATTCAGTAGATAGCAAGTACATGACTCATGACTGTAAAACAGTCTCAAGACAAGAAATTGCAACCAAAAGTCATCAATACTTTTACTTGTATTCTCTAATTATCTTAAGGTAGACATACTTTTGGTCAAAGTATAAAATTTAAATAAAACATATGCCCCACCAGGCTTGTATGTCTCAGTTGGTTAGGCATCATCCCATTCACCAAAATGTTGCTGCTTCCATTCCAAGTCAGGGCACATACCTGGATTTCAGGCTTGATCCCGAGTAGGGGCATGCAGGAGGCCACCAATCAATGTTTCATTCTCACATCGATGTTTCTCTCTCTCTCTTTCTCTTCTCTCTCTCTCTCTCTCTCTCTCTCTCCCCCCTCTTGATTCCTCTCTCTCTAAAAATGAATAAAAATATTTTTTTTAAAAAAATAAATGCCCCAATACATGTTTTATTTATCAACCAAATAAGAAATTTCTTCTGCCCTGACTGGTTTGGCTCAGTGGATGGAGCGTCAGCCTGTGGACTGAAGGGTCCTGGGTTCGATTCCAGTCAAGGGCATGTACCTTGGTTGTGGGCACATCCCCAGTAGGGGGTGTGCGGGAAGCAGCTGATCAATGTTTCTCTCTCATCGATGTTTCTAGCTCTCTATCCCTCTCCTTTCCTCTCTGTAAAAAATCAATAAAATAGATCTTTAAAAAAAGGAAAGAGAAAGATCTTCTGATGAGTATAATTTAAAGTTATCTATAATTATTATACTTACTAATGACCTTTTCACCTCGGGAACGTTTTTTTTTCTTTACTTGCATTTCTGTTTCTGCCATCAATTCTTCATGCTGAAGCATAAGATTTTCATCTGGTACATCATCCTGAGCTACATAAAGATATGCATTAAGTGCACTGAAGAGAAAAACAGACCTATTGTGAAATCCTTAGATATCAAATTTATAACAAGTGTATAGCAGTATTTTTCTCCTTTTTATAAATACAAAATGTAAGTACCTGACATAAAATGTTGAGAATTTTAATGTGTGTGTGTGTTGAAGCAGTCTCCTTATTTCGTAAACATTTCTTGCTATCCAATATATTTTATATTAGTCCCTACTTGTTTGGAATTATAGTTTAGATTAATATATATTCATATACCAAATAATAAAAATGCATATGTCTAAGGTTATTCATTACACCATATTTTAATTGCAAAACTCAAAAGCACCTAAGTGTACAAACATATAAAATTGTTTGAATAACAAGATATGTATTATAAATTATGATAATACCAAATAAGGTGTATAACTTTAACAAAGAGTTATACATACAACTCTGAAAGTAATAAAAAATTGTTATAACCAAATTTGGAGGGATTGCTAAGAGATAAGTTTAAGTGAGAAAAAAACAAATAGAAAATGCAAAGTATGCTATATCTTAGGGGGGGAAAGAAAGGAAAATTAAAAATATAGATACTTAACTTTAGAAAAAAGAAACACAGAAAAGAGAAACCAGAAAGCAAAGTAGTTAGTTACTGAAAATTGTGTAGACCCTACACAGGAAATTATACACAATGACTATTGTTAAATCTAAGCATATCCCTGACATTACAATGTAGCCTATTTTTCTGACATTTAATGAAAAAGTATGCATCGACCTCACAATTGCTTTTCCCAGTGATGCAGAGATTCCATAGAGATTTGGATAGTTTGGCTCAATAATGAAAGCAGTGACTTAATTAGGAACTTAATTGATGTCATGGCACAATCCAGAGCTTAATGGAAAATTTTCCAAGCAAGAAAAAGCAGCTACTTTCAAGGTACCAATTTGCACTAGCCATCAGAGTGGTGTAAAAATGGTGAATCATCTGGTGTTAAGGTCTTTCCCAAAGACATCCAATGGATCCAAACATTCAATGGATACAAAACAATGAGTATCAAGTAGAAGAACTGATGAACAAAAATATATCCAGAGAATAACATTGATCAGACCTTCCAACCTCAGAGAGAAGGCAGGGTATGGGCGTGGGGAGTAGGTAAGAGATCAACCAAAGGACTTGTATGCATGCATATTAGCATAACCAATGGACACGGACACTGGGCAGTAGGGACTTGTCCTGGGAGGTGGGAGGAGTCAATTGGTGAAAAAGGAGACATATATAATACTTTAAACAGTAATAATATTTTTAAAAAAGAAAGCTCTGAGTTACAAGAAAACACAGAGACAATTAAACAAGATCAACAAAACTGTACATGAACAAAATGAGAAGTTTAACAGATAGAGGGAAATCACAAAAAGTAATCAAACAAAAAATTCTGGAGTTGAATAATACAATGAATGAAATAAAAACATTCCATAGAGAAAATCACAATGATCAATCTGAAGAAAGATCTATAAAGTAGAGGACATCGTTTGAAAGTATACAGTCCAAGGAAAACAATGACAGTGAAGAAATCCTACAAAAACTATGATATACCATTAAAAGCAATAATTGAATATTATTGAGGTTCCAGGAGAAGTGTGGGAGAAAGGTGATGAAAGTTTATTTAAAGAAATAATGGCTAAGAGGCCTCTCGTGTGCTCTCTACTTGCACCCTTGCCAACCAATCTCTGCGCTGACCTTCAACATGCTATGAATCTGCCAAAACAATTTGTCAGCAAGAATGAGAACTGAAGATTCCAAGATGCCTGCAGACTAACTAGAAGGTCCATCTGTTAGCTCCAAGCCCAGGACTGGACTTGAAGCTAAACTGCAGAGCAATTTAAAAAACCAGTTGAAGTGTAGCTGATGTGACATTTTATAAACAAAAACACAAAGGAAGACAGGGGGAGACATGGAGAGGGTAAGCCCCCTCACACAGGTGCATGGCTGAGAAGCTGGAGGGATACTACTGCAGTGGAGCCCCCTCTCCCTAGGAGCATGGAGTCTCAGCCTTAATCCAGAGCAACAGAGATGGGCAGGGAAGCCCATGTGACATCAGGCAGTGGAAAATCAGTGGGGATTCACTGTACCTGGGAGAATCTGAACCCACCATCCCAGGAAAGAAAGTGATCCTATTATTTCAACACCAGCCTGGGAATTTCACTCAGGTCCGTGATTGCTGGAGGGTCCATGTATCAGTGCTCTAACCAGGCAAAGAGTACATCTAGCAGATAATTTGAGGGGCCCTCTATTTTCTGGAAGGACTCAGAAAAGAGATCTGATTGAAGACTAGACTGTGTGGTCTGGGGAAAAGGATCAGTGTTACCTATATCAAGCAAAGATGAGGCATACCTCATCCTACCTGCTGAACTACTCAGTCTTCCCCATCTTGATGTGTTCCAAGGCAAAGGGGAAAGCTGAAGGGCTGGAAATTTGGATCCACCCTGAGACATTTGGCCTGTGAAGAGCCTGGGTGGAGCTGGAATTGCAGCCCTGCCTAGATCCAATTACAACAGGAAAACCCATATGACCTACACAAGGGACAGTCAAAATAGGGAGACAAATAAACAGATTATATATGGGGGGGGGGGGGGAAACAAAAAACACAGGAGAAATCTCCAGAAAAGGAGCTAAATAAAACGAAGACGAGCAATTTCTCAGAAACAGAATGCAAAGTAATGGCTGTAAAGATGCTCAACAGCATGAGAAAGGACATAGAAAACATGAAAAATAACCAGTAAAAGAGGAATACCATATCTGAAATCAAAAATACACTAGAAAGAATAAACAGTAGGATCACCGATAAGGGTTTAATCACCAACATTTATAGGGGACTCATACAACTTAACAAAAGGAAGATAAATAATCCAATCAAAAAATGGGCAAAGGACCTAAATAGACACCTTTCAAAAGAGGACATTCAGAAAGCCAAAAGACATATGAAAACATGCTCAAAGTCACCAATCATCCGAGAAATACAAATCAAAACAACAATGAGGTACCATCTCACACCTGTCAGAATGGCTATCATCAACAAATCAACAAACAACAAGTGCTGGAGAGGATGTGGAGAAAAAGGAACACTCATGCACTGCTGGTGAGAATGCAGGCTGATGCAGCCACGATGGAAGACAGAATGGAGTTTCCTCAAAAAGTTAAAAATGAAACTCCCATTTGACCCAGTGATCCCACTACTAGGAATATATCCCAAGAAACCAGAAACAACAATCAGAAAGGATATATGCATCCCTATGCTCATAGTAGCACAATTTACCATAGCTAAGATCTGGAAACAGCCTAAGTGCCCATCAGCAGATGAATGGATTAGAAAACTGTGGTACATTTACACAATAGAAAACTACGCTGCTGTAAAAAAGAAGGAATTCTTACCATTTGCAACAGCATGGATGGAACTGGAGAGCATTATGCTAAGTGAAATAAGCCAGTCAATGAAAGAAAAATACCACATGGTCTCACTCATTTCTGGATAATAAAGACCATTATAAACTGATGAACAAAAATAGATACAGAGGCAGAGCAGCATCGAACAGACTGTAAAACTACAGCGTGAAGGCCGGGGAGGGTTGTGGGGGGGAGGTAAGAGATCAACCAAAGGACTTGTATTCAAGCATATAAGCATAACCAATGTACATAAGACACTGGGGGGTAGGGGAGGCCGGGGGAAAGTCAAGGGGACAAAAAAAAGGAGACATATGTAATACTCTTTGTAATACTTTAAGCAATAAAACAAAATTTAAAAAAAAAAAAGAATTAACAGTAGGTTAACTAAAGCAGAGGTTTTAATCAGTATAAATGAAAGGTAGAGCCCTAGCCCATTTGGCTCAGTGGATAGAGCATTGGCCTGTGGACTCAAGGGTCCTGGATTCGATTCCAGTCAAGGGCACATGCCTGGTTTGCAAGCTTGATCCCCAGTAGGGGGTGTGCAGGAGGCAGCCAATCAATAATTCTCTCTCATCATTGATGTTTCTATCTCTCTCTCCCTCTTGCTTCCTCTCTGAAATCAATAAAAATATATATATATTTTTAAAAGACAAGGTAAAAAAAAAGTCACTGAATCAGAGCAGCAAAAATAAAAGGAAGAAACATGAGGATTCAAGGGAAGTTTGGGTCAATGTAAAACATAACAACATTGCATCATAGAGGTACCAAAAAGAGAAGAAAGTGAGCAAGGAATATAGAACCTATTTGAATAAATAATGACAAAAAAAATCAATAACCTGGTGAAAGAAAAGTTACACAAATTCAAGAAGCACAGAGAGTCACTGACAAATGAATCCAAAGAGACCCACACCAAGATACATCATAATTAAAATTATAAAAGTTAAAGACATAAATATAATCTTAAAGGCATTAAGAGAATTAGTTAATTACCTAAAAGGGAATTCCCATAACACTGTCAGAAGATTTCTCAACAGAAACACTTCATGCCAGAAGGGAATAGCATGAAATATTCAAAATAAAGAAAAGCAAGGTTCTGAAATCAAGACTATACTACCCATGAAGACTATCATTTAAAATTGGAGACAAAATAAAGAGCTCCCCAGATAAAAAAGAAAGACTAATGGAGTTCATTACAACCAAAACAGTATTGTAAGAAATGTTAAAGGGACTGCTGGAAGAAGAAAGAATAGAGGGGAACATAGGCATAAAGAATAAAAATGGCAATAAATAAGTACCTATGAGAAATGACCTTAAATGTAAATGGATTAAATGCTCAAATAAAAAAACATAGGGTAGAAGAATGGATAAAAAAACATGAACCAAATATATGCTGTCTCCAAGAGACCCAACTCAGAACAATGAGATTCACATAGACTGAAGTGAAGGGATGGAAAAAATATTCCATACAAATGGAAACAAACAAAAAAATAGCTGTGGTAGCAATACTCACATCTGACAAAATAGAATTCAAAACAAAGACCATAGCAAGAGATAAAGAGGGTCACTACATAATACTAAAGGGATTGCTCCAACAAGATTAAATACACCTGGTAAACATATATGCACCCAATATAGGAGCACCTAAATATATTTACAAAAACTACTTACAGATTTTAAGGGAGACAGACACCAATACAGTCATAGTAGGGGACTTTAAAGCCCCACTGACATCATTGGATAGAACTCCCAGACAAAAAATCAATAAGGAAACAGTGACCTTAAATGCCACACCACATCAGATAAATTTAATTTATATTTACATAACATTTCATCACAACATTTCAAGCAGCAAAAGAAACATTGCTCTCAAGTACACATGGAACATTCTCAAAGTAAAACACATGTTAGGACACATAATAAGTCTTTGCAAGTTCAAGAAGATTAAAATCATATCAAGCATATTCTCAGATCACAATAGCATGAAACTAGAAATCAACTACAATAAAGAAAACTCAAAACACATCAAGGCTAAATAGCATGTTATTAAACAATAAATGGGGCAAAAAGGAAAAAATAAAAAATTACCTAGAAATGAAGGAAAATGAACACACAACAAACCAAACATCTATGGAATGCAGCAAAAGCTGTCCTGAAAGAGAAGTTCATAGCATTACAGGCCTACATCAAGAAACAAGAAAAGTCTTTTAAATAAAATATTGAACCCTATACCTAAAAGAACTAAGAAAGAACAAAGAAAAACCTACATTAAGGAGAATAAATGAATTAATAAAGATCAGAGAAGAAATAAATGATATAGAGACAAAGAGTAAAAAAAGGTCAATGAAAGCAAGAGCTGATTCTTTGAAAAGATAAACAAGATAGATGAACCCTTAGCCAGACTCATAAAGAAAAATAAAAAGGACCCAAATAAATAAAGTCAGAACAGAAAGAGGTGAGGTAAAACTGACATCACAGAAATACGGAACATTGTAAGAAAATACTGTGAACAACTATATGCCAACAAATTAGACAACCTTAGCAAAATGGACAAATTCCTAGAAATACACTATCTTCCAAAACTGAATCAGAAAGCATCAGAAAACTTGAAAAGACTGATAACAACTAATGAAACTGAAGCAGTAATTTAAATACTCCAAGCAAACAAAACTGCTGGATAAGATGGCTTCATTGGGGAAATTTACCAAACATTCAAAGAAGAACAAACTCTTACCCCCCTCAAACAATTCCAAAAAATTCTAGAGAAGGGAAGAATTCCAAGCTCTTAATACAAGGCCAGCATTATCCTAATTCCAAAACCAGAGAAGGACACTATAAGGAAAGAAAATTTAAGGCTAATATCCACAGGGAGCATAGATGCTAAAATCCTCAACAAAATATTAGCAAATCAAATCCAGCAACACATTAAAAATATTATACACTATGACCAAGTGGAATTTCCTAACCTAGTGAAGGAAATAGATATATTTTCAAAGTCCAATAAGCACAGAAAGTCTCAAAAAAGATAAACCCAAAGAGGTACCAAAACAAATCATAATTAAAATACCAAAGATTAAAGACAAAGAGAAATGTTAAGAGTACCATGAGAAAAGCTATTAATTATGTATAAGGGAGTTCCCACAAGACTATCAGTTGCTTTTTAACAGAAATTTTGCCAGAATGAATTGGCACAAAGTATTCAAAGCAATGAAAACAAAAAGACCTACAACCAGAATCACTCTACCTAGCAAGGATATTATTTAGAATCAAAGGAGAGAGAAAGATTTTCTCAGAGAAGATAAAGCTAAAAGAGATCATCACCACTAAGCCAATATTACAAGAAATGTTAAAGGGAATTCTTTAAGAGTAAAAGGTAAAAATGTGAATGAAAACATAGGAAAGAGAAAAATTCTCACTGACAAAGATGAACACTTAATAAAAGTAATGGTAAAACTACCCATAAATCTACTATAAAATTTGAGAAAAATCATGTATAATTACAATATTAAGGGATACAAACACATGCACAATAAATAAACAATAATGAAAAACAGAAAAATGGTGACAGAGTAGGAGGATGCTGCATGGACATGCTCCCAGAAACAAGATGGAATTACAACTGAAATACAGAAAGGCTTCCTGAATAATCAATGTAAAACTCACAGGAGAGAACCCTGATACCCAAGGACCAAAGGTGGAGACCGCATAGAGCAGTGATGGCGAACCTATGACACATGTGTCAAAGGTGACATGCGAACTCATTTTTTTGGTTGATTTTTCTTTGTTAAATGGCATCTAAATATATAAAATAAATATCAAAAATATAAGTCTTTGTTTTACTATGGTTGCAAATATCAAAAAATTTCTATATGTGACATGGCACCAGAGTTAAGTTAGGTTTTTTCAAAATGCTGACACGCCGAGCTCAAAAGGTTCACCATCACTGGCATAGAGACTGCTAGGAGGGGCAGAGGTACGAAAGGGCTGGCCGAGCAACCACAGACAACAACTGAAGTCCCTGAGAGATATCTCAGCTGTGTGTGGGGGGGTGCCACTGAGAACTCTGGGATCTAATCCCAAAGCTGGGCTCCCCAGCAGAGAGCACCAAACTGAAGAGAGTATCACATAACATCTAGCTGTGAAAAGCAGTGGGGTGCTGTCTGCCAGAGAGTGGCAACTGAAAGTTCAGGAACTCTCTTAAAGGGCCAATGCTCAAAAATTCCCTGTGGAGCCACCCACCTTGTGCTCTGGCAGAGGGAGGGTGAAGTGGACTGGAGCTGTGAGAGCAGAACCCAGTACTGGGGACTCCGGGGATAGAGCTCAGAAGGCAGACACCCCACGTTTCCTTGCCTGAGTCATTGGAGGGCATCTTTCCCACATAGACATCTGCTTTGCCTGGAGGGAAGATAGTCAACATACCTTTTTGGAAAACACCATGCCCTAAAGCCACTTAAGAGATTAAAAGTAACAATAACCCTCCAGGTAGGAGCAACTGACCCAACCTGTTGAAAAAAAAACTCTCACCACACCTGAGGATGATTGCCTGGTGGCAACTCAAGTTGACATCTATTAGTCTGTAGACAGAGGCGGTCTCTGGAGGATTTGAGTCTTTACCTGACCTAATTAGTCAGAAACAGCCTTTAACACTGTCCTACACTAGAGATTGAGAGATACAAAGGATCTATCCAATACATAGTCACAAACAAAAACAGATAACCAAAATGAGGAAACAAAGAAACAACCCCCAAATGAAAGAACTAGAGAATTCTCCAGAAGAAGAGATAAATGAAGCAGGGATAAGAAATTTATCTGAAACAGAGTTCAGAGTAATGATGGTAAAAATGCTCAAAAGTATGAAAAAGAGACATAGTAACTATGAAAACATAACACTCTGAGATAAAGAATGGCATAACACAAATAAAGAACACATTGGAAAGAACACACAGCAGATTAGGGGAAGCTGAGGGTCGAATCAGTGAATGAGAAGATAGAGTTGAAAATATCAAATATCACTCAGAGAACCAAAAAGAAAAAAAAAACAATTTAAAAACAGAAGGACAGCTTAAGGGAGCTGTGGGACAATGTGAAACATAACAATATTAGAATAGTAGATGTGCCAGAAGAGGCAGAAAGGGAGAAAGGAATAAAGAAGGTGTTTGAAAAAATAATGGTAGAAAACTTCCTTAACCTGGTAAAGGAAAATTCACACAAGTTTAGGAGGCACAGAGAACCCCAAACAAGAAGAACCCAAACAGACCCACACTCAGACACATCATAATTAAATTGCCAAAAATTAAAGACAAAGAGAGAATCTTAAAAGCAGCATAAGAAAAGTAAACTATTACGTACAAAGGAGTTCCCATAAGGCTGGAAGCTGATTTCTCATCAGAAACTCTACAGGCCAGAAGGGAATGGCATGAAGTACTCTACATAATGAAAAGCAAGGATCTGAGACCAAGATTACTATATCCAGCAAGGCTATCTTTCAAAATAGATGGTCAAATAAAGCACTTCCCAGACCAAAAAAAGGCTAAAGGCGTTCAGCACCACCAAGCCAGCGTTACAAGAAATGCTAAAGGGATTTCTGAGAAGAAGAAACCAAGAGAGAAACCTAGCCATAAAGAATTAAAATGGCTATAAATAAGTACCTCTCAATAATAACCGTAAATGTAAATGGATTAAATGCTCTAATCTAAAAAAGTAGGGTCACTGAATGGATACTAAAAGATGATCCAAGTATATGCTGTCTGTAAGAAACCCATCTCAAAACAAAAGACATACACAGGATGAAAGTGAAGAGATGGGAAAAAAAAATTTCCATACAAATAAAAAAGAAAAAAAAACTGGAGTAGCAATACTCAAATTGGACAAAATAGACTTTAAAAGCATGATGCTAAGTGAAATAAGAAGTCAGAGAAAGATAAATATCATATAATCTCACTCATTTGTGGAATATAATGAACAACAGAAACTGATGAAGAAAAATAGAGGCAGAGGAGAAAAATTATTCTAGAATATAATAGAAGTAATGCTATTATTTGCAAATTTTTAATATTTCCTACAATTTTTGTGATATCATACTATGTTAGTACAGTTTTGGTAATATTATTATAGTTAAAATCCTTTTATTCTTGAAATATTAATGTATATTATACATAATATTATTATATGTAAGATAATTTTTCTTGAATAATTGTTTATTGAATGTAACATTATCATATATAAAATTATTTTTCTTGAGATAAAAAAACTGAAAAAAATAATAATGAGAAACACAAACATAGAGAGGGTATGTAAAGATGGTAGTGATTTTACAATTTGTTTGAATTTGTGACCATCAGTTTTAAAATATACAGTTATAAGCATAGCTTGGATATATGCAACACATAGTAATCACAAACCAAAAATCTATGAGACACACAAGAAATGAAAAGAACAGAGAACTACAAAAACAATTAATAAAACAGCAAAAACTACATACCTATCAATAATTGCTTTAATATAAATGGACTAAATGCTCCAATCAAAAGAAAGTAGGACCCATACACATGGCTGCCTGCAAAAGACCTACTTCAAATCAAAAGACACACAGAGACTAAAAGTAAAAGGGTGAAAAAATATATTTCATGAAAATAGAAAGAAAAAGAAAGCTGGGGTAACATTACTTAGCCTCCAGAATTTAAAATAGAGTCTATAACAAGAGACAAAGAAGGACCCATAAATTCCACTTCTGGGTATTTATCCAAAGAAACCCAAAACACTGATTCAAAAAGATATATGCACCAATATGTTCATGCAGCATTACTACTAATAGCCAACATATGGAAGCAACCTAAGTGTTCATCAATAGATTAATGTATAAAGAAATGGTACATATGTACAATGAAATATTACTCAGCCATAATATAAAATAAGTTCTTGCCACCTAAAGCAACATGGATGGACTAGAGGGTAATATGCTAAGGCAAATAAGTTAGACAGAGAAAGACACGATTTGACTTATATGTAGAATCCAAAAAATAAAATATCAATGAACAAAGAAAACAGCAATAAACTCACACAGAGAACATTTTGATAATTGTTGGGGGTGGGTGGGAAAAGGGTTTGGGAATGGATGAAAAAGGGGAAAGGATTAGGATGTGCAAATTGACAGTTATGAAAAGAGTCATGGGGAGAAAAGATGATGGCATAGGCAAATGCCTGTACTCACTGCATCCCACAACCACATCAAAATTAAATACAGAACAACCATCAAAATTTAAAAACAGGAGAAGAGCTGAAGGGAGCTTTGAGACAACACCAAATGAAACAACTTCCATATAATAGGGGTGCCATAAGGAGAGGAAACTGGGCAAGAAATAGAAAACCCATTTGAAGAAATAATGACAGAAAACTACCCTGATATTGGGAAGAAAAAACTCACAAAAGTCCAAGAATCTCACAGAATCCCAAACAAGATGAACCCAAAAAGACTGACACCAAGACACATTACAGGGGCTCCCAAAATGGCGACCAGCAGGAAGGTAGGGAGGGAGAGAGTGTGAGAGCACAAGGAAGTGATAGAGGAGTGTGTGGACGCGTGTGGTGTGTGTGTATGAGCTAGGGACAGTTAGATTCTGCAGGTCTTCTAAGGGGCTGCTAAACCGGGCAGTCTTAGGCGACGGAGTCCCGCTCCCTGCGCGGACACTCCTGGGCGGCCAGCACAGGCACGGCGATCATGCCATCTTGGGAAACAGAGCTGCTTGAGACTAGGATCCTGGCCTCAGCACCACCCAGTCTGATCTCAGACACATACCGGGACCCTGCAGCCACTGGGGACAGAGACCTGTGACCACAGCTACAGACCTGCGGACACCAAAGGCAGATCCGTGAGTAACAGAGCCCATCCCCCCTTCCCGCAGGCTTTCGGGCAGCATCAGAGTAACTAACGGATAGACCCACCCCTTGCCGGGGCCTCAGCGCTCCAGGAACTTTAGCCTGGAAGTGCGCGAGCACCTTGGAACTGATCCCGCTTAGGGCCGGGTTCAGGAGTCCTGGGCTGGGAGCAAACGCACGAACCCCAGGAACTGATCCTACGCACACTGCCCGCTTCTGAGCCCTGGGCTGGGAGCAATAGCGCGAACACCAGGAATTTGTCCCGCATATCACAGGCCCAGGGACCCTGATTCTCTGGGCAGGAGGCAGCACCAAGCACCAGTGACTTTACTGTGTTTCTTTTCACCTGCGCCTGAGATCCTGATTTCCTGTGCATTCATACTAAGAGCCAGTGACACCAATTCCTGGTGCAAGGGCACACAGGGACCCTGATTCTCAAGGCAAGGTCGCGCGAAGCAACAGAGACTCTGAGACTGGATTCTGGGGAACTCTGACTCCTGGCGCACGCTAGGGGGCTCTGGTTTTCAACATGCTTCGGGGGGTCTCTGTTTCAGCACGGTGAAGGCAGGGTCCCTGATTCTAAGGGCACGTACGAGGCCACATTGAGCGCTGACAACACTGACGCTGAGCGAGCCTGGTTCCCACCAACCCACAACAACCACACATCTTAGTGTCAGAGCTCTTCAGTGACACTAGGGTGGTGGGAGGCTCCCACTGCACACGGCCCAGGCCCACGCAACTCGACGTTTGAACCATCGGGAGATAATCAGAATGAAGAGACGAAACAACACCCAGAGGAAAGACAATGAGGAGTCACCAAGAAAGGACATTAATGAGGTTGAAGCATGCAACATGACAGAAAAAGAATTCAGAATAATAGTTGTATAATTCATTCACCGGATGGATGAGAAAATCAACAACCTATGCAAGAATCAGGAAGAAATGAAGAATGATATAGCTACAATCAAAAACACCATGGAAAGTTTCAACAGCAGACTAGAAGAAGCAGAGGAACGAATTAGTGAATTAGAAGATAAGGCAGAGAAACAAGCTCAATCTGAACAGCAACTGGAGAAAAAAAATAAAAAGCAGGAGGAGACCCTAAGGGAGCTTCGGGACAACATGAAACGAAGTAACATACGCATAATAGGGCTGCAAGAAGGACAAGAAGAGCAGCAAGGATTAGAGAATCTATTTGAAGAAATAATGTCAGAAAACTTCCCAGATATGGGGAAGAAAAAAGTTACACAAGTACAGAGAGTCCCAGGCAAGATGAACCCAAAAAGACCCACACCACGACATGTCATAATAACGATAGCAAATGTACAAGACAAAGACAGAATCTTAAAGGCTGCAAGAGAGAAACAGAGAGTTACCTACAAAGGATCCCCCATCAGATTATCAAATGATTTCTCAACAGAAACACATCAGGCCAGAAAAGAATGGACAGAAATTTACAAAGTGATGCAAAGCAAAGGACTGAATCCAAGAATACTCTATTCAGCAAGGCTATCATTCAAAATTGAAGGGGAAATAAGAAGCCTCACAGACAAAAAAAAGGCTAAGGGAGTTTATCACCACCAAGCCAGCATTGCAAGAAATGCTAAAGGGACTGGTGTGAAAAGAAGAACTAAAAAGCCCAGAAAGAAAACAGCCACAAAAAAAAATAGAAATGGCTACAAACAAGTACCTTTAATAATAACTTTAAACGTAAATGGACTAAATGGTCCAATCAAAAGACATTGAGTGGCTGAATGGATAAAAAAACATGACCCATATATTTGCTGTCTACAAGAGACCCATCTCATTAGAAGGGACTCACACAGACTGAAAGTGAAGGGATGGAAAAATATATTTCAGGCAAATAAAAATGAAAAAAAAGCTGGGGTAGCAATACTTATATCAGACAAAATAGACCTCAAAGTGAAGGCCATAACAAGAGATAAGGAAGGCCACTTCATAATACTAACGGGATCAATACAACAAGAGGATATAACCCTGATAAACATATATGCACCCAATGCAGGAGCACCCAAATACATAAGAAAACTCCTGGAAGATATCAGGGGAGAGATCGACAACAATACAATCATAGTAGGGGACTTTAATACACCACTGACATCACTGGATAAATCTGCTAGACAAACAATCAGCAAAGAAACAGCAGGGACTTGTTCTGTATCTCTGAACAATTGAAACTGATTTGGTGGTATTTTGTGGTATAAATGTGGTGCGCGCCTGTGTAAAAGTGTTTTTTTGTTTGTTTCTGTTTTGTTTTCTTTTCTTTTAAAAAAAAAACAAACCTTCTAAACCTCTCTCGAGCTTCCATGATGATTCAAAGTTTTTAATGGGGAATGTTATCTGTCTTTATTGTTTAAATATGTGTCTTTGTTGTTTAAAATTGTTTAGCTAGTGAAATTTCTGTTTGTGTCTCTTAAAAAATATATGAATGTATTGCTAATCTGAGGAATGTTAATTATTTACATGTCACCTAAAAATTAAGGCTAAGAGTTCTAACTAACTGGAAAGTATGGCTTTGGTGTAATGGAGGAAGATAAAGAAAAATGTTGAAAAAAAGTTGAATAGATAACAGGCCAGTAAGCTGGGACAAGTAGAATAGGGAAACTGAGCAGAAATTCTGTCTTCCCTAAATCCTTAAATCCTGTCTTCCCTAAACCAAGGACACTTGAGAGTAAATGATTTGCATTTGCCTCCCTAAACAGAGATTAAATAGTTTATGTCAATCTGATTAGTGTCATTTGCTGTCCACACCCAAGGACAAACGAAGTTAGAAAATAAGTCTAATTTTGATTAGTTCTTTTATTCAGGTATTTTTTAAGGAGGAGGCAACCCAGTCCCTCCCTGCAACATGGGTAATAGCTCCTCGTCAAACTCGACTGTCTTAGAATGTATGTTAAGGAATTTTAAAATTGCTCAAACCTTGCCGCCTTGGGTCCGGTTCTTCGTGTGTAAGAAGAGACAGAGTAAGGTTTAGTAGCAGGAGCAGGCCAGAAGAAGCTGGCAAGGCCATCCAAACCACCCAGCCGCTATTGGCCAGAGCTGCCTGAGGCAGACCTCATCACACTGGCAACAGCTGACTCTGACTAAGACAGATTGGGCTCTTTCCAACTGGGTCCCCATGAGCCCATGGTCGAAATGAAAATCGGGGGCCAGACTGTGAACTTTATGGTTGATACAGGGGCAGAGCACTCGGTAGTTACTCAGAAGGTCGCTCCCCTCTCAGGACAGGAAGTCACCATTATTGGAGCTACTGGGGACCACAGTTGCAGACCGTTCTGCCGCCCCACCGATGTCAGTTAGGCGGCCACCAGGTGGTTCATGAATTCCTTTTTGCCAGATTGTTCGGTCCCTCTAATGGGCAGAGACCTCTTAGCCAAAATGGGAGCAAAAACCACTTTTGCTCCAGATGGCTCAGCACAGCTTCGCCTAAGTGAGGAGACCTCCTCAATGATCCTGTCCTTAGCAGTGCCAAAGGAGGAAGAATGGAGACTTTATATCCCCCAAAGGCCTCACCATTAGAACCTGAATTAGAGAAAGAATTCCCGCTGGTCTGGGCAGAAGGGAATCCTCCAGGCCCGACTAAGGACCATGCCCCGGTACTGATCGACTTAAAGCCTGGTGCACAGCCTGTTAAAATCCTCCAATATCCAATTCCAAGGAAAATGAAGGCTAGGGACTGAAAGGAAGCAGGCAGTATGTGCCATCCCAGTCCCTAGTACCTGGCAGCAGATTCGGGAATTCCTGGGAACGGCAGGATTCAGTTGAATTTGGATCCCAGGGTTTTCAGACCTGGCCAAGCCTCTCTTTGAAGCTTTAAGAGGAGAAGTCTGACTGAGGGACTGGCCAAGACCCCATTGGGTTGGGAGGTCTGGAGGCTGCATATTTTCTTGTAGACCGCAGTTTGTTAGACCGACGTCCAAGTCCAGTTGTATAGGGGTTAAGATACCTGTGTACAGCGAAGCAACTCTCTCCCGTGCCAGAACACATTTTGGGGAATTGGACAGACTGTGTTTGTGACTGGAAAGAGGAACCAGCCGCCACGCACAGCACTGACAGTGGCCTGCAGAAAACTGTATAATAGACTTAGACAGTGCCTGCGTTTTCATGGACATGGCTCCAGAGAGACAAGGACAATTTTGCTTTGTGTGGGAAGGTCAAGAATAGACTTTAGTCACCTCCCTAAGATATTTGTATAGCCCTACCATGTGTCATGTTTAGTAGCAGAAGATTTAGCTGTCAGAAGTGGCCACAGTGCCAATGTTATACTTCATTATAAAAATATAGTACTCTTAATTCTCTTATAGATTTAAATGCAGTTGTCAAAAGGGCAGGTGCCCAACTGGGCAAAGAAGAATACCCATCAGGTTTCATCTCTATTGAGAAACAGTTGGCAGCCTGTATACTGTCTTGCAGGCCTGTGTTACCATGCCCATTGTCAGGGGTGGCACAAACCTCAACTTTAGGAAAGTGGGAGAGGCCTGTTTGGAACAAAGGGAAGTAGTGAAGTGGTGGTACTAGCCCTCTGTTACAGGAATTACAGACCCTGTGAGGTCCTGTGACATTTGAGACCCTGTAAAGAAATAAAGCTCCCTTAGTCTGTTTCAAGAGGACAAGTCAAGTAAGGGGAGCCCTACTACAGGGACAGCTGTGACTATCTATTTGACTATAGACACATTGTAATTTCTTCTTACCATTTGAAGACAGTTATATCACTCTGAAGAGTCCATAAAAAGGACTGACAAGGAAAATCAGAAGATCTTAAAACAGGTCAGTATATTTTTCTCCTTACATAATTCCTCCAAAATTTGGCAATGCTTAATAAATCATGGTAATACATTTCTTTGCATAAATTCAATAAGACCAGTTTCCAATAGTGGTTTTATTGACTGGAAACTTTGACTGGAGTATCATGTTTTAAAGGGACCTGTCTGTACTCTGAAGACTTGAAGCCAATAAGAGTGCCATGGAAAAAGCCTGGTTTCCTGCTTGGGAGCCCTGAAAATGGCTGGTGCTGGAGCATCAGGCCCATGCCCTACCATCACTGGCAGTTGGTAGAGTAGAAGGGGAGCAATAAGGGCACCTCTGCATCCCTGCGGAACCCCCATGTACTCTGAGCCGCAACAAGTGGAAAGGCTATTGAGATGAGCCTTAAAGCCTAGAGTGTAGGCCAGGTGGAGTCACTGCAGGTGAGGGATTCACCTAACTCAGCAGATACTGCAGGCAGGCCTGATGGCAGCTGCGTGGCTTGGCTTCCTGGCCCTACGGGCACACTAAGATTCAATCATGAAATTCCGGCAAAGGTAGTCAGTTACCATTCTTGTTGTGTTTATGCAAACTATCAGGCCAAATTGAATACAATAGAAAAATTGGTCTTGACTTGGCTCTTTAATAAACATAGAGGTGATTTTGAGGAGAAAAATTCTATTTCAATAGAGGTTATTAAAACTGAAATGTTTTGTTTCCCTTCTACCAGACCATTTGTTACAGGTTTGTCTCTGCCAGGTAACAAGCTCACCTCCTTCTGTGCCCAGGCCTCATCATCCCTCTGACAGACAGCAAGGATCTCTTGACTCTGAGAGAAAACTCTGTTTCTCCTCAGCATGAAGCAGCTACAGAAGAAATTCAACATCCATTTTCCCTAAAAGAATTCAGAGCCAGGATCCTTGAGGTAATATATTAGGCAGTTAGACAGATATGAGCAGGGCAAGGATGATGGGCCAACTGGCACTACCGGATGTGTATGTGAGACAAAGGGCATAGCCAGAGGGGTCCTCATCCAAAGTCTTGGGCCTTGGAAAAGACCAGTAGCCTACTTGTCCAAGAGACTCTACCCTGTTGCATCTGGTTAGCCTGCTTGCCTCCAGGCGGTAGCAGCCACAGCTATGTATGTGGTTGAGGCTTTGCTCTGGAGCACACCGGAGTGCTGGATGTCAAATGCTAGAGTCATCCAGTTTCAGGATCTTCTAGTACCAGCCTCCTTCCTGATGATGACCCTGAGGAACCCCTACATAACTGTTTAGAGGTCGATGACTGTGTAAAGACAGCCCACCTGGGCCTCACTGACACCCCACTGGCATCGCTGGATGAGGTACTATTCATGGATGGAAGCAGTTCTGTCCAGGGAGGAATCAGGCATGCGGGGGCGGTGGTGGTTGCTTTGGACTGAACCATCTGATCTCAGGCGCTCGCCCGCAGGACTTTGGCACAGAAGGCCGAGTTGGATGTCCTTATTCAGGCTCTCTGGTGGGCAAGAGAAGAATCAGTGACAATTTTTGCTGATGGTGGGTATGTGATTGCAACAGCTCACGTGGGGAGTGCTATTGCAGGGTATGGGGACTCCACAGAGGCAAGAGGAAACCGGACCGCAGACAAGCGGCCCAGAATGCTTCCCTGGAAACCAGTGGGGCCTCTACAGATTCTGGTGGGTAAAGACTGAAATCCATAATTTTTACTCAAGTACTTACAGGCTTTACAGTCTACCCAGAAAGCAATTCAGAAGCATGTCCCAGATGTTTTGCCTTCCAACCTGGTGACTCTGTTTGAGTAAAGACCACCCACGGACTGACTCCTACCTGGAGGGGACCAGATACCGTCATCCTGACCACCCCCACCGCTCTCAAGGTTGCAGGACTAAACACCTGGATCCACACTCCCGGGTGAAGGCAGCCCACCAGCAGAGTTACATCCAGTCTGAGTGGAAGGTGACCTCTGACCAGAAACACCCCCTGAGGATTAGTTGCTCCACAAGGCTAAAAGAAGCTTGTGGGACAAAGGGGGGGAGAGGGTAATGAGGAGGAACCTGGTCTTGCAAGGCCTGTCAAGACATAAAAACTGTGAACAATGCATCATTATTGCTGGTTCCAGGACAGATCATCTGATATGACCTGGGAACCCCCAACACCTGCGGGCCTTCCTGTAAACCCACAAGGGGGTGGAACCATATCTGCAAGACAAAGACCCCAGAAGATTATAAAAAGCAAAGCCTCTGTATAAGCAAAGCTTCTGTATGTTACTTCGCTCTGATCTGGAAATTATTTCCCGGAGTCCACTAGTCACTAGTGTTAATAAATGGGTTCCTCCCTTTCTCTAAAAAAAAAAAAAAAATCAACAAAACCAAGAGCTGGTTTTTTGAAAGGATAAACAAAATTAATGAACCCCTAGTCAGGCTCACCAAGAAGTAAAGAGAGAGGACCCAAGTAAACAAAATCAGAAATGGAAGAGGTGAAGTAGCAATCGATCCCACAGAAATACAAAGGATTATGATAAAATACCATGAACAACTCCATTCCAACAAAATGGACAACCTAGTTGAAATGGACATATTCTTAGAAAAATACAAACTTCCAAAACTCAATCAGGAAGAATCAAAAAACCTAAATAGGCTGATAACTACTGATGAAATTGAAGCAGTAATCAAAAATCTTCCAGAAAACAAAAGCCCTGTTTCAGATGGTTTTACAGGGGAGTTTTATCAAGCATTCAAACCTATCCCCCTCAGACTACTACAAAAAATTCAAAAGGAACATTTCTAAGCTCTTTCTATAAAGCCAGCATTAACCTAATTCCAAAACCAGATAAAGACACCACAAAAAAAGAGAACTACAGACCAACATTCTTGATATACATAGATGATGAAATACTCAACAAAATTCTCAGCAAAACAGATCCAGCATTACATTAAAAAGATCATACACCATGAGCAAGTGTGACTTAATTTGTGGATGCAAGAATGGTACAATATCTGCAAACCAATAAATATGATACATCATATAAACAAATTGAGAGACAAAAATCACATGATCATACCAATCAATACAGAGAAAAGCATTTGATAAAATTCAACACCCTTTCTTGATAAAAACCACCAGCAAACTTGGAATAGAGGGATCATACCTCAATATAATAAAAGCCTTATGTGTCAATCCTACAGTCAACATCGTACTCAATGGGCAAAAACTAAAACATTTCCCCTAAGAACAGGAACATGACATGAATGCCCACATTCACCACTCATGTTCGGTATAGTACTGAAAGCACTAACCATAGCAATCAGACAAGAAGAACAAATGAAATGCATCCAAGTCAGAAAATAAGAGGTAAAACTGTCCTTATTCACAGATGACATGATACTGTACATAGAAAACCACAAAAACTCCATGAAAAACTACTAGGCCTAATAAATGAATTCAGTAACGTAGCAGGATACAAAATTAACACCCAGAAATCTATAGCATTTTTACACACCAATAATAAACTCACAGAAAGAGAAACTAAAAAAATATATATCCCATTTACCATTGCACCAAAAAATTTAAGATACCTAGGAATAAACTTAACTACGGAGATAAGACCTGTACTCGGAAAAATACAGGACATTGAAAAAAGACATTACACGTTAAGCGTCATGTCAGTCACTGGTGACTGACACTATACTTTCTGTCCGGAACACAAAACAGGCTGGACAGTTAACGTGTTTTAAACAAATGGAAGAACATACCATGTTCATGGATTGGTAGAATGAACATCATTAAAATGTCCATACTACCCAAAGCAATCTACAGCTTCAATGCAATCCCCATTAATATACCGACAACATATTTCAAAGAACTAGAACAAACTCTCCAAAACTTAATCTGGAATTAAAAAGGACCTGAATAGCCACAGTGATCCTGAGAGAGAAGAACAAAGTTGAAGGGATCACAATACCAGATATCTAGCTATATTACCAAGCCACAGTTCTCAAAACTGCCTGGTACTGGCACAAGAAAAGACATATCGACCAGTGAAACAGAACAGAGAACCCAGAAATCGACCCAAGATATTATCCTCAATTAATATTTGACAAAGGAGGCAACAGCATACAATGGAGTCAAGACAGTCTCTTCAATAAATAGTGCTGGGAAATTTGGTCAGGTACATGTAAAAAAAATGAAATTAGATCACCAACTTACACCATACACAAAAACAAACACAAAATGGCTAAAGGACTTAAATGTAAGAAGGAAAACAATAAAAATCCTATAGGACTCCATAGGCAGCAAAATATCAGACATATATCGTAGCAATATCTTTACCAATACAGCTCCTAGGGCAATGGAAACTAAAGAGAAAATAAACAAATGGGACTACATCAAAATAAAAAGCTTCAGCACAGCAAAAGAAACCATCAACAAAACAACAAGAAAGCCCACTGCATGGGAGAATATATTTGCCAATGCTATTTCAGATAAGGGTTTAATCTCCAACATTTACGAGGAACTCATACAACTTAGCAAAGGAAGAAAAACAATATAATCAAAAATGGGCGCCAAAGCCGGTTTGGCTCAGTGGATAGAGCGTCGGCCTGTGGACTGAAGGGTCCTAGGTTCGATTCCGGTCAGGGGCATGTACCTGGGTTGCGGGCACTTCCCCAGTGGGGGATGTGCAGGAGGCAGCTGATCGATGTTTCTCTCTCATCGATGTTTCTGGCTCTCTGTCTCTCTCCCTTCCTCTCTGTGAAAAATCAATAAAATATATTTAAAAAAGAAAAATGGGCAACAGACCTAAATAGACACTTTTTGAAAGAGGACATTCAAAAATCCAAGAGACATATGAAAACATGCTCAAAGTCACTAATCTTCTGAGAGATGCAAATCAAACAACAATGCGGTACCATGTCAGACCTGTCAGAATGGCTATCATCAACAAATCAACAAATGACAAGTGCTGGAGAGGACGTGGAGAAAAAGGAACCCTTCTGCACTGCTGGTGGGAATGCAGACTGGTGCAACCACTGTGGAGAACAGTATGGAGCTACCTCAGAAGACTAAAAATGGAACTCCCATTTGACCCAGTGATCCCACTTCTAGGACTATATCCCCAGAAACCAGAAACACCAATCAGAAAGGATATATGCACCCTTATGTTAATAGTAGCACAATTTACAATATTTAAGATTTGGAAACAACTTAATTGCCCATCAGCAGATGAGTGGATTAAAGACCTGTTGTACATCTACACAATGGAATACTATGCTGCTATAAAAAAGAAGGAACTTTTACCATTTACAGTAGCATGGATGGAACTGGAGAGCATTATGCTAAGCAAAATAAGCCAAAGAAAGATAAATATCACATGATCTCACTCATATGTGGGATATAATGATCAACATAAACTGATGAACAAAAATAAATCCAGAGACAAGGTGCAGGGGAGTTGTGGGGGGTTAGAGATCAGTCAAAGGACTTGTATAAATGCATATTAGCATAACCAATTGACACAGACACTGGGGCAGTGGGGGCTTTCCCTTGGGGGTGGGAATGGTGGGGGGAGTCAATCGGGGAAAAAGGAGACATATGTAAAACTTTAGACACTAAAGAAAAACAAAGGAAAAATAAATAAATCAACAAATGACAAGTGCTGGCCAGGATGTGGAGAAAAGGGAACCCTGGTGCACTGCTGGTGGGAATGCAGACTGTTATAACCACTATGGAAGACATTAAGGAGTTTCCTCCAAAAAATAAAAATGAACTGCCATTTGACCTAGTGATCCCACTTTTAGGAATATATCCTAAGAAGCCTGAAACACCAATCTGAAGGCATATATGCACACTTATGTTCATAGCAGCAGTATTTTCAATAGCTAAGATATAAAAACACCCCAAGTGCCCATCAGCAGATGACTGAATAAAAAAGCTGTGGTACATTGATACAATGAAATAATATCTATAATAATACTATCTATAATAATAAAAGTATCATATGCTAATTAGACTGGACAGCCAAACGACCTTCTGGATGAAGCCGGAGTGACAGGGGCTGAAGCAGAGGAAGGGGAAACCAGGCAGGCAGGCAAGCAATTAGGGGTGATCAGGCAGGCAGGAAGAGTGGTTAGGGACGATCAGGCAGACAGGCAAGCAGTTAGAGGGGATGAGGCAGGCAGGCAGAATATTTAGGGATCCCTGCAGGATCGGGCCTAAACCAGCAGTCAGACATCCCCTGAGGGGCCCAGGATTGCGAGAGTGTGCAGTCCTGGCTGAAGGACACCTCTCCCCCACCCCGCATGCATGAATTTCGTGCACCAGGTCTCTAGTGCAGCTATAAAAATGAAGGATCTCTTACCCTTTAGGACAGCATGGAGGGAACTCGAAAGTGTTATGCTAAGCAAAATAAGCCTGTCATTAATAGACAAATATCACATGATCCCATTTATATGTGGAATCTAATGAATAAAATAAACTGATGAACAAAATAGATCCAAATACATGGAAGCATGCAACAAGCTGATTATTCTCAGAGGGAAGGGGGGGTGGGGCAGGAAGGGATTACCCAAAGATCTTAAAGGGCATATATGCAAAACCTATGGACTCAGACAATCGTGTGGGGCAGGCCTGGGGAGGGGTAAGGAGTGGGGAGGATAGAGTCAATGGAAAAAAATATATGGAGACATCTGTATTACTTTCAACAATAAAGATAAATTTTTAAAAATAAGACATGAAAATGAAGAAATTTCTACCAATCACATAGATATACAAAAGACCATTAGAGAAGACTATGAATAATTATACACCAACAAGTGAACAATTTAGAAGAAACAGATAAATTCCTAGAAATATACAATCTTCCAAGATTTAATGACAAAGAAATGAAAAATCTGAATAGATTAATTATGGGTAATTACAATTAATCAGTCATCAAAAAACCTCTAACAAAAAGGTCCAGACCCAGATGGTTTCACAAGTTTCAAACATTAAAAGGAGAGTTAATGCCTATTCTTATATCCTATCTAATAAAAGAGTAATACGCAAATTAACCATCACTCCAACACAAAGATGGTGGCACCCATAGCCACAAGATGGCAGTGCCCAGTCCTCTCAGCCCCGCTGGAGTCCTCCAGTCCCAGAGGTGGCTGCTGAGAACAGGGCCTGCTTGGCCATTGCCCACAGCGACCCGGAAGCAGCCAAGTGGGCCCTGCAGAGAGCAGAGAACCACAAGGAGCGGGCCTAAGCCATCAGTAGAACATCCCCTGAGGTCTCCCAGATTGGAGAGGGTGCAGAATGGGCTGAGGAACTCCCACCCACCCCCTGGTGTATGAATTCCATGCACCGGGCCTCTAGTTATTACATAAAATTGAAGACAAAAGAATATTTCCAAACTCATTTTGCAAGACCAGAAAATGAAAACATTAATTCAAGAAGACATTTACACCCCTATGTTCATTACACATTATTTACAATAACCAAAATATGGATGCAACCTAAGTGTCAATTGATAGATGGGTGTGGACACAGACAACAGTGTGGTGATGGCCAGAAGGTGTTGGGGGCTGGGTTGATGGAGGCAAAGAGGGCGGGGGAATAGGATAATTTAGATACTCAAAGACATCAATAATTTAAAATATGAATAATTAAAATATTCTCTAGTTTTCTTGGCATATTCACACTTTAAAATAGTTAAAATTCTAGGCATCAGATATATATGGAAAAATATGTAACAACATAAAAATATAAAGCAGAGAAAAGATGAAAAGAAATTTAAATCAGGCATAAAAAACAGGAAGCACAAAAAATGATGTAACTTAAACCTCTAAATATCATAATTAGAACAAGTGTGATTACAAGTGCTAATTAAAAGACAAAGGTATAAGGTGGAATTTTATATATATATAACTATAAGCTTCATAGAAGTGATATAGGAAAGTCATAAAAATACAGAAAGTTTAAAAGCAACAAGATAGAAAAAAGTGTATCATGCAAATACCAATTAGAAGTTGGTGGAGCCACATTAATAGTAGGCCTAGTAGTTTTTAAGGCAAACAAACAAAAACTATAAAATAATAAAGTGGGTCCTTTCATTAGGACAAAGAGTCTCTATCTAGAAATAGTATTACTTTTTAATTTATATGTATTTTTATAATAAAGTCTCAAGGTTTAAAGCAAAACCTGATACAACATAGGAAGAAATAGAGAAATCAATAATCATTGTAGGACATTTTTTTAAAGATTTTTAATTTATTTTTAGAGAGAGATAAGAAGGGAGAGGTAGAGAAAGAGAGAAACATCCATGTGAAAGATAAACATAGATTGACTCCCTCCAGGGATTGAACCTGCAACTGGGCATGTGCCCTGACAGGGAATAGAGCTGGCAATATTTCAGTGCATAGGATAATGCCCAACCAACATCTAAGACAGGATTTATAAATACTAATAAATACTAGTAAATAACTAATAAATATCTAGAACTATAAACAAAATATTTGTAGACATATTTATAAGTAATGAAAGAAAGTCCCCCTAAATTTAATTGAAATTAATTTTACAAGATTTGTAATTAACTACTTACTATTAAGAGTCTCATTTTCGGTAGCTTTAAGATTGTTCGTTTCAGATTGGCTTCTTAAAAAAAAATCCACATCCTCAGACGATTCTTTTTCATCAGATTCCATATCATTTTTCTGAGTTACATGAAATGCTAAATAGAAAAACAAATTTATTTTAAAATTTCTGGATATGCCAAATACCAAGATTTCTTCTCATTTGTGCAAAATGAGTGAAAGAAGACTGCAAAGCCATAGAGGTAAACTACTTATTTAAATAGACTTAGAAGTGATGTGGGAAATTTTTGTGAATAGTTTTCATGAGTATGTATGGAGGCATATTAGTCATTAGCCACACAAATACCAAACAAATGGTACCTATGCTTTCTTTAAATTTAGTTTTCTAATCATTTAAGGTTTTAAACACATCAAAGTGTAAAATTTCTACAAAATATGTGCTCAAGCACATATTGATAATCCCCTCAAAATATTTTGATGTTCTTAACATAAAATAATTTAAACATAACTATAATTATTTTACTTACCATGGCGTCTATTTGTTCTAGAAGTTTTGTTTTCCAACTTGTCCATGGATTGTCTTGATAGTCTTTGACTCTCAAACACAAGATTTTCATCCTGTACTTTATCATGAGCTACATAAAGAGATGCACTTAGTTTACTAAATAAAAAGCACAAATCTATTGTGAAATATCTAGATTTCAAGTTTAAAACAAGTATACAAGAGCTTTACCCCTCATTTCTAGAAAGTTGTAAGTAAATTACCATAATGCTAGGTCTAACATGAAAATTGCGAAAACAATTTTAATTAGGTCGTGTTTCTTTATTGGAGGACATAATGCTAAGTGAAAAAAAAGTTAAAAACAGGATATCTAGTATGCTACCTTTTAGGTAAAAACAAAGGGGAAATAAGAAAAAAAAGTAGAAAGAAATACACACTTACAAAATAAAACACAAAAAAATATAAATCAGAAAACAGTATACTTAAAAGTCTGATGTTCTACTGAGTATGCTATCTGGGCTCCGTATGATTTCAGTCATATGTGGGATATAAAACAGAAAGTGAAATATAAACAAGAAAAACAAACAGAAAAAAACTCACAGATGGGAGTGGGCGGTTGTAAAGGAGGTCAAATATATGATGACAGAAGATAATTTGATTTTTGGAAAATCTTATGCTTGAGAATCAAACACTGTCACAATGCAAAATACAGATGATATAACGTAGAATTGTACACTTGAGGCCTATTTAATCTTATTAACCAACTAGAGTCCTGGTGCACATGCACCAGGGGTAGGGGGATGTCTCTCAGCCCAGCCTGCACCCTCTTCAATCTGGGACCCCTTGGGCATAAAGCAGTAGTCAAATATCCCTCTCACAATCTGGGACTGCTGGCTACTAACCACTTGCCTGCCCGCCTGCCTGATTGCCCCTAACCGCTTCTGCCTGACAGCCTGATTGCCCCCTAACCACTCCTCTACTGGCCTCATTAATGCCTAACTGCTCTCCCGCAGGCAGGCCTGGTTGCCCCCAACTGCCCTCCCCTGCCAGCCTGATCACCCCCAACTGCTCTCCCCTGCCAGCCTGGTTGCCCACAACTGCCCTCCCCTGCCAGCCTGATCTCACCAACTGCCCTTCCCTGCCAGCCTGATCGCCCCTAACTGCCTCTGCCTTGGCCACCCACCACCATGGCTTTGTCCAGAAGGAAGTTCCATGTCTGGAAGATGGCTGGTCGACCCAGTCTAATTAGCATATTATCCTTTTATTAGTATAAATAACTTATATAGGATAGAATTTCTTAAATTGGGGGGCGGAGGAGGGGGAAGCCTTTTTCAGCAGGAGGAGATGCTCTTGGCAGACAAAAACACATAATCCCTATATTTGGACTGATAGTCAGCCATATGCACTGTACTGCCAAACCAGTCATTAAAAAATTGAATCACTTTCTTACACCTTACACCAAATAGCTGTTGCCCTTAAAACCCCTCCTCAGCCCCCACCTTAGGTTAAACTTTGCAGTTCACCCAGTGTAGGTTTAGATTGGTCAGTTTCTATGCCAGTCAGCATCAAAAGCTTCACTTTCTAGACAGCCATTGGCTCCTCGCAATTTACCCCAACTTGATTCTGATTTGTCAGTTTCTATGCCAGTCAGCATCTCCAGGACTATCTCTGGGCCTGATCATAGAGGCGGGACTGATCAGCAGCCACCCCAGGCTGCTGGCGAGTGGACTGTACTGCTGACCTCTGGGAGAGAGAGAGAGGCTTGGCTGCTGGCAAGGCCCTGCTTGTCTATCCAGGCCTGACCAGCAGCCACTGCTGCTGCTGATCAGCCCCACCTCTCTCTCTCTCTCTCTCTCTCTCTCTCTCTCTCTCTCTCTCTCTCTCAGAGAGTTCAGCAGTTCAGCCCACTCGCCTGCTGCTTGTGCAGCCTGGCGTTTGGTTGAGCTTCCAGTCATTGTGTATGTTATGACCCTGGCTCTTTATATATATAGATGATTTATAAAAGAAATCACATAGAGACTGCCACAAAGGACAAAAACTCAAGAAGGGGTGGCCCCATCTGGCCCATCAACCAATGAACCAGGAGGTCACAGTTGGATTCCCAATCAGGGCATATGCCCAGCTTGTGGGCTTGATCTCCAGTGTGGGGCATGCAAGAGGCAGCTGATCAATGATTCTCTCTAGTAATTGACTAGAAGCCCGGTGCATGAAAATTCATGCACTGGAGGGGACGTCCCTCAGCCCGGCCTGCCCCCGCAAACAGTCCAGGAACCCTCAGGGGTAGGAGGAGACCCGGCGATCAGGGGAAGGCAATGCCCCCATCACACCTCTGCTGCTGCCACTACCGGCAGCACAAGCCTCGGCCAGCCCTGGTTACCTGAGCCTTGGGTGGCCCTGCATGGCTTGGCAGCTGACATCTGAGGCTTGCCTGCACCTCAGGCAATGGTTGGGCAGCCGATATCTGAGACTTGCCTGAGCCTTGGGCTGGCCCTGGGTGGCTGAGGAGCTGAGGGGACTGGGGGACTCCAGAGGCAGGTGCGCCGGTAGGGCAGAGGGGACTGGGCACCACCATCTTGTGGCTGTGGGCACCACCATCTTTGAGGGTGGTGCAGTCAATTAGCATATTCCCTCCTTATTGGCTGTGGGCACTGTCATCTTTGAGGGTGGGGCAGTCAATTAGCATATTTCCTCCTTATTAGCTGTGGGCGCTGCCAACTTTGCAATGGCATGAGGGTCAATTAGCATATTCCCTCTTTATTAGATAGGATGTTTCTATCTCTCTCTCCCTCTCCCTTCCTCTCTGAAATAATATATATATATATATTTTTTTTTTTATTAATTTTTTAATTAAAAAAAAAAGGGCTGGCCCCACATCCATGTGCAGTGACTGGGAATTCAGAGGGATAGCTCAGCTTAAAAGTTCCCCCTAAGGAGTTAGAGGCCTCACCACCGTGATGGACTCCCTAGCCCAAAGCACCAGAGCCAAGAAGGGAAGCCCACATAGCATCTGGCTTTATAAATCAGTGGGGATCCTCACAGAGACAGGAGTCTTCTGGAAACCTAGGCACCCACTTAACGGGCCAGTACATAAAATCTCATTCACAGCTACTCATCATGAGCTCTGTCAAAAAGAAGGTGAAGCAAAGTCTGGAGTCATTCAAAGACAGACTGGGATGTGTGGCTCTGGGGAGGGAGCTGAAGGGACAACCTCCAGGTTCCCTATGCTGAGTCCATATATTGGAACACCCACAGATTCCATCTCTTCTGGGTCAAGCACTCCTCTCTATACAGCATCAACCTAAAGAAATGCACTAGCCCCACCCTCCAGACTCCCTTCATCCTACCCTGCCTACCTCTTACCCTCTGGAAGAGTCTGCTGCCTGACCCCATGATATAGACTTCCTTGAAGATTTCTTGAGGGTGAACTGAGAGGGTGTCAAAAACAGAGTTGTGTGGTTTTGCAGAAACTGGCATGTAACCTCCCACAACATGTATCCAAGGAAGGTAAAACCCCCTACCATGCAAAGTCCACTAGTCTCACCAATGCAGATCCACTAGCTCTATCCCACCAACTCCTAGTGGCCCCGCCCTGCCATGCTTACACTCTGCAATATTGTCAGCTGGCTGTGACCAGCCTGGGCAATGGAGCAGAATCTTTTGAAAGTCTCTCAAGGAGGACTGGGCAGACGCTGGGAGAGACTGAGTTGTGAGGCTTTAGAGCAGAAGCCATTTTTCCCTCACATGTCTGATGGACACCACACATAACCAAATATCGATCTGTTTGAACCTTATAAATTCTGCAGGACTCAGCATGATGACTCTCTGAGACCCCGCCCCACCACAAAAATCCACAGCCACCTTGCTGGTAGTGGCTGGCTTTGGTGTACTATAAGACTGTTTATGAGTGACCTCAGACCATAAACAGGCACTGCCTTTCAGTCTGTATTGATCTAGTAAACACCATTCTTCCCTACCTAGTGACTCACAAAGAACCTCCTCAAGTAACTCATATGCCTCCAGAGGCTTTTTCAGTGACTTAGCCTAACAGACAGATAGAAAGCAAAGGTGGACCTTGAAATTCCTTTGGCTATTGTTGATTTGCCCACAGACTCAGTGCCGATAGAAACTGGCCTTGGTACACAGCTTGGCCCCTTCCATGCATACTCAGGCCCAGCAGAGGCAGCTAGAAACTGTATATTGCTTTGTAGCACCAAACATGTAGCCTAGGGCTGGTCAAAGGCAGCGCCTGACATTGATTTGCAACAATGTCCCTCCCAAGTGGCAAAAGAACCACAAGCCAGTGGCAGGATCCAGAACATTTCATACCATGACCCAATTAGCTCTACTAGTGCACACCCAAAGAAAGATTTCGGCAGTCAACAGACATGATAAGACAGAAGCTCATACATTATGATCTGGGTGGATACTAATAGCCAGCTGGAAAGGTAACCCAACCCACATAAACATCAACAGCAATCAAGACATAACTACATATACTGGCACAAGAACAGACATATAGACTAATGGAACAGAACAGAGAACCCAGAAACCAAGACATTATGCTCAATTATTATTTGACAAAGGAGGCAAGAGCATACAATGGAGTCCAGACAGTCTCTTCAATAAATGGTGTTGGGAAAATTGGACAAGTACATGCAAAAAAAAATGAAACTAGACCACCATCTTACACCATTCACAAAAATAAACTCAAAATGGAAAAAACTTAAACGTAAGACAGGAAACCATAAACATCTTAGAAGACTCCATAAGCAGTAAAATATCAGACATATGATGTAGCAATATCTTTATTGATACAGCTCAGAGAGGTAACCAAAATGGGGAGACAAAGAAACATGCCTCAAATGAAAAACAATTACAGATTCCCCGAAAATGTTTAAATTACATAGAGGCAAGCAAGCAACCAGATACAGAGACCAAAACAATGGTTATAAGAATGTTTCAGAAACTTGGGAAAAGAACAAATGAACTCAGAAAAATTTAAAAATAGTAAACATCAAAAAGGACATCAAAACCATAAAAAACTGTCAAAAATGAATAATACAATATCTAAAATGAAGAATATATTAGAAAAACATCACTAGTACCTGTTACATAAAGCAGAAGATTGAATTAGTAATTTGGAAGACAAGATAACATAAAACCTAATCAGAGCAATAAAAAAAGAAAATAATTTTTAAAATTGAGGATAGTGTAAGTGACCACTGGGACAACGTGAAGAATAAAAACTTGCATATGATAGAGGTACCAGAGGAGAAGAAAGACAGCAAGGGATTGAGAACCTATTTAAAAAAATTATGAGTGAAATTTTCCATGGTAAAGAAAAAAGACACACAAGTCCAGGAGTGTAGAAAGTCCCAAATAAAGTAAAACCGAAAAGGCCCACACAAAAACACACCATAATTAACAGCAGCTAGAGAAAGACAGTTACTTATCTACAAGTGAGTTCCCATAAGAATAAAAAATAAAAAGGACATAGTTATAAAAATAAAATGGCAATAAATGTAGCTATCAATAAGTTTAAATGTAAGTTGATTAAATGCCCCAATAAAAAGACATAGGTAGCTGAATAAGAAAACAAGACTCCTATATATACTATATACAACAGACACACCTAACAGCAAAAGATACACATAGACTGAAAGTAAAGGAATGGAAAGAGATATCTCATTCAAGTAAAAACAAAATAAAAGTTGAGGTAGCAATACTAATATTAAACAAAAAGGACTTTAAACAAATGCTATGAGAGAAAAAGAAGGGAATTTTATAATAATAAAGGAATCAATCCAACAAGAGATTATAACCCTATAAACATTTATGCACCTAACATCAGAGCACCTAAATATATAATGGACAGAAACAGAGAAATCAACAGTACACAGTCATAGTATGGGATGTTAGTCTCCTATTGACATTAATGGGTAAAGACAAAAGTCAACAAGGAAATAGTAGCCTTAAATGACACAATAGACCAGATGTATTCAATTGATATTTTCAGAGCATTTCACTCCAAAGCAGCAAAATATATAATCTTTTCAAGTGCACATAGAACATTTCCTAAGAAAGACCACATGTTAGGCCACAAATAAGATTCAATAAATTTAAGAAGCTTGAAATCATATCAAGTATCTTCTCTGACCACATGTTATGAAACTAATAATTACAAACAAACTGAAAAACACACAAAGACATGTAGGATAAATAGCATGTTACTAAACAATGAATGGATTAACAATAAGATCAAGAAAAATAATCAAAAGTTACCTTGAGCCCTGGCCACGTGGCTCAGTTGGTTAAACCATCATCTCAAGCATCAAAAGGTTGCAGGTTCAATTCTTGGTCAGGGCACATAACTAGATTGTAGGTTGGATCCCCCATCAGGGAATGCATAGGAGGAAACTGATCTGTTTCTCTCTCACATTGATGTTTCTCTCTCATCCCCTTCCTTTCTCTAAAATCAATAAAAACATATCCTTAGATAAGGACATTTTTAAAGTTACCTTGAGACAAATTGAAATGAAAACACAACACACAGTGAAAGCAGTCCTAAGAAGCAAATTCATAGCAATACAGACCTACTTAAAAAAGTAAGAAAAATGTCAAATAGACAATCTAACCTTATACCTAACGAAACTAGAAAATAGCAACAAAGAAAAGTCCAAAGTGAGTAGAAGAAAGAAAATAATTAAGATCAGAGCAGAAATAAATAGAATAAATTCTAAAAAAAACAAAAGATCAATCAGACCAAGGATTTGTTCTTTAAAAAAATAAACAAGATTGGTAAACCTTTTCATCAAGAAAAAAAGAAAGAGGACTCAGATAAATGAAATCAAAAATTGAAGAAGTGATAGCTGACACCACAGAAATACAAAAGAGTGTAATAAAATATTGCAAACAACCATATGGCGACAAATTGGACAATCTGGAATAAATGGATAAATTACCAGGTACTTATAATCTTCCAAAACTAAATCAATAAGAAATGAAAAATATGAAAAAAGCAAATACAACTAACAAAATCAAAGTAGTAATAAATAAAAATCTCCCAGCAAAGAAAGCCTTGGGCCAGATGGCTTCACAGGTAAATTTTAGTAAACATACACAGAAGAACTAACACCTATCCTTCTCAAACTATTCCCAAAAATTCCAGAGGATGATTTCATTTTACAAGGCCAACATTATCTTAGTTCAAAATCCAGATATAGAAACTACAAAAAGGAAAATTAAAGACATAATATCTCTGATGAACATAGATGCAAAAATCTTCAACAAAATATTAACAAATGGAATCCCACAATATAGTAAAAAGATCATGCACCAGGATCAAGTACGATTTATTTCTCAGAAACAAGTTTGGTACAATATCTTCCAATAATAAATGCGAAACACTACATAGAAAAATGAAGGATAGTCCTGACTGGTTTGGCTCAGTGGATAGGGCATTGGCCGGTGGACTGAGAGGTCCCAGGTTCGATTCCAGTCAAGGGCATGTATCTTGGTTGTAGGCACATTTCCAGTGAGGAATGTGCAGGAGGCAGCTGATCGATGTTTCTCTCTCATCGATGTTTCTAACTCTCTATCCCTCTCCCTTTCTCTCTGTAAAAAATCAATAAAATGTATTTTTTTAAAATTTAAAAAATATAAAAGTGAAGGATAAAATGATATAATCATAATCAGAAATGCTGAAAAGCATTTGACAAAAATCCATTACCCACTTATGGTTAAAAAATCTCTCAGCAAAGTGGGAATAGAGGAGACATACCTCAACATAATAAAGGCCATATATGACAACCCCATAGCCAACATCATACTCAAAAAATTAAAAAGCATTTCCCTCATGATCAGAAACAAGACAGAGCTGTCTTCTTTCACCATTATTATTTAACACAGTACTGGAATCCCTAGTCACAGCAATTAGACAAAAAGAAGAAATAAAAGACACCCACATTGGAAAGAAATAAGCAATACTGTAGTTATTTTCAGATAACATGATACTGTATAAAAAGAATTCTAGAGATTTCACCAAAAAACTACCAGAACTGATATATGAATTCAGTGAAGTAGCAGAATACAAAATTAACACTCAAAAACCAACTAGTGCCCCAGTGCACAGATTCATGCACATTGAAAGGAAATTAATTAGAAGTTGGCCAGCAGGGCGGGACTGGGTGAGACAGGTGGAACAGGCCCTGGAGCCAACCTCCCGTGGCCCCTGCCCTGCCAGCCACACCTGGAACAACGCCGTGGCTCCAAGGGTGTCTGCGGAGTGAGTGGGGTCCCTCCAGCAGGTGGGGTCCCTTGGTCTGGCCTGCAGGGATCAGGCCAAAACCAGTTTTCTGACATCCCCTGAGGGGTCCCGGATTGCAAGAGGGTGGTTCTCGGGTGACGCACCCAGAATCAGGCTTCTTCCTCTCTGGTTCTGGGGTGCATCACCCGAGAACTGCCGCTGTCAAGTCACCACAGCTTGGTAGCTCCTGCATTGAGCGTCTGCCCGCTGGTGGTCAGTGCAAATTATACCTACCAGCCGGTTGGATGGTGACTTAGCCATATATATATATATATATCCTATCTAATAAAAGAGAAACATGGTAATTAGCATACAACTGCTACCCTTCCCATTGGCTAATCAGGGCGATATGCAAATTTACTGCCAGCCAAGATGGCGGCCGGCAGCCAGGCAGCTTAAACTGAACATGAGGCTTGCTTGCTTCAGTGACGGAGGACTGCAACCTTCCCTGCCTGCCTTGCCGGCCTCTGAGCCTGCGGTTTGAAACATTGTAACAAATATAGAAGCTAAACAAAACCCCAGAAACCAGCTTTCAGCCCGCTGGGATCTCAGAGCTGGAGTTGATACAGAGTTTCAGTTGTAGAACCCAAACAAACCAGATACCTGTTTTCAGCAGCTGAGGCCTCAGAGCTAGAGCCAGAGCTAAAGCTGGCCCAGAATAAGAAAAAAAGAAAAAAAGAAAAAAAGGAGCGGTTGAGAGCTTCCGTCACCTGCCAGCCTGAAAACAGCCCTCAGCCCCTCACCCAGACTGGCCAGGCACCCCCGTGGGGACCCCCACCATGAAGGGTGTGTGACCAGCTGCAAACAGCCATCATCCACTCATCCAGGCTGGCCAGGCACCCCAGTGGGGACCCCCACCCTGATCCAGGACACCCTTCAGGGCAAACGAGTCAGCCCCCACCCATGCACCAGGCCTCTATTCTATATAGTAAAAGGGTAATATGCCTCCCAGCACCGGGATCAGCAGAGCCGTGAGGCCTCCCGGCACCGGGATCAGTGTGACAGGGGGCAGCGCCCAAACCCCCTGATCGCCCTGCGGCTCTGTCTGTGAAAGGGGGTGGGTCCACAACCTCCCTATCCGCCCTGCTCTGTTCCTGACAGGGGAAGGCGCCCCAACCCCCTGATCGGCCCTGCTCTGTGCCTGATAGGGGGGAGCTTCCCAACCCCCTGATTGCCCTGCAGCTCTGTGTGTGACAGGGTGTGGCGCCCCAACACCCCCACCCCACGGGCCCTGCTCTGTGTGTGACAGGGTAGAGCCATAACCTCCCCATCGGCCCTGCCCTGAGTGTGAGAGTGGCGGCGCCCCAACCCCCTGATCGGCCCTGCTCTGTGGGTGATAGAGGGCGGCGCCCCAACCCCCCCACCCCCCACGGGCCCTGCTCTGGGTGTGATGGGGTAGAGCCATAACCTCCCCATTGGCTCTGCCCTGAGTGTGACAGGGGGCGGTGCCCCAACTCCCATATCAGCCCTACTCTGTGCGTGACGGGGGGAGCTCCCCAACCCCCTGATAGGCCCTACTCTGTGCGTGACGGGGGGAGCTCCCCAACCCCCTGATAGGCCCTACTCTGTGCGTGACAGGGGGGAGCTCCCCAACCCCCCTGATGGGCCCTGCTCTGTGCGTGACAGGGTATGGAACCCCAACCCCCCTGATGGGCCCTGCTCTGTGAGTGACAGGGGGCAGCACCCCAACCCCCTGATTGACCCTGCTCAGGGCGTGACAGGGTATCAAACCCCAACCCCCCTGATGGGCCTTGCTCTGTGAGTGAAAGGGGGCAGGGCCCCAACCCCCTTATTGGCCCTGCTCTGTGCATGACAGGGGGTGGCACTGCAACCTCCCTATCGATCCTGCCTTGAGTGTGACAGGGGGCGGTGCCCCAACCCCCCAATCGGCCCTACCCTGAGCGTGACTGAGGGTGGCATTGCAAACTCCCAATCCGCCCTGCTCTGTGCATGACAGGGGGCAGTGCCCCAACTCCCCAATCGGCCGTGCTCTGAGCCCGACCAGGGGCTGCACCTAGGGATTGGGCCTGCCCTCTGCCACCCGGGAGCAGGCCTAAGCCAGCAGGTCGTTATCTCCCAAGGGGTCCCAGACTGCGAGAGGGCACAGGCCGGGCTGAGGGACCTTCCCTCCCACCCGAGTGCACAAATTTTTGTGCATCGGGCCTCTAGTATATATATATATATAATGAATTATCAGAAAGGGAAACTAAAAAAACAAACCCATTTACAATTGCATCAATAAAATCAAATACCTATAAATAAATTTAACCAGAAGTTAAAAGACAGCCCTAGCAGGTTTGGCCTGCAAAGTGAAGAGTCCTGGGTTGAATTCTGGTCAAGGGCACATTCCTAGGTTGTGGGTCCTGAATGCCAATTCCAAGGCTATACATGGGATAAACAAAGAGTTGAGCCAGATCAGGGAGCCAGTTCAAGAGAAAAGGGCAACAATAGATTATTTGCTTTTGCAGCATAACCATGGTTGTGAGGAACTTAAAAGAATGTGCTGTTTTAATCTTTCTGGCAATTGTCAATTGATAGAAAACAACATTCAACAAAATAAGGAAACCATCTCCAAGGTAAAACAATGAGAAGGGTTTTTTGGATTTGACGTATCCAAGCTAACTTCTTGGCTACCCAAGAAGTCTGGGTGGTAGAAATTCCTTTTAATTTTTCTCCTGTTTATTTTTTATGGTATAATTGCTTGCTGCTGTATTCAATGTCTTCCTCTTTTTTTAGATCCTGCATTCCCTGAATTCCATCCCTAGGAACTGCTTTCAAGCAGTATGAGACTCTTCATCTAAAATTAATCTCATAGATATGAGATGATAGAAATAGCAGTGGGGAAATGTTAGGGGCAAAAAATAGAATATTGAGGACTAGCTATAGTTATAAGAAATATTATTCATGCTTTATTAACCTTGATTACCTTGTTCTGATTAAAGAGAGGACATTTTAACCTGGCTGGATGTTGTATGCTGCTGGGAACTGGGAGTCAACCTTGGACCTGGGAGTCAACTTAGGAATGTGGTCCATTCTCATTTAAGAACTGCCTATTATTATGGAAAGATTAACACCATTGTTGCCCAAACAATGGAGTCCTGCCCCAGCCTGCATTGCCTACTTCTCCATGCCTATAATTTCTACTTCCCCATGTAATCTTTGTCCTACCCAATATAAGCAGCTGCTTTATGGGAGTTGGGGGGAGGAGAGGGAGTGGCAAAGCAGATTTTTGTGGATGGCCTGCTGCTCTCCTATACTGCCAACAGTATTGGAATAAATACTCATAATTTTTTTAAAAATGGGTGAATAAACATTTTCCAAAGGAGATACACAAATGATCAGTCAGCAAACATAAAGATACCACTTTTAGTAATCAGGAAAATGAAAATCAAAATCACAACTAGATACAATTTCTACCTACTGAATAACTATAAAGAAAAAGAAGAGCAAATGTTGACAAGGATATGCATCCTTATACATTGCTGATGGGAATGTAAAATGGTACAGCCACTGTGGAAAATAGTTGGGCAGTTCCTCAAAGAGCTAAACTTATAATTATTATATAAACTAACAATTACACTTCTACTCAAAACTATTGAAAATGTAAATTGAAACAGATTCTGTGCAACATGTTTACAGCAGCATTATTCCCTATACGCAAAAGGTAGAAACAACCCAAATGTTCATTAGCAGATGAATGAATAAAGAAAATGTGATATTTACATACAATGAAATAATATTCAACATTAAAATGATACATGCTGCAATGCAGATGAACCTACGCTAAGTGAATAGTCCAGACAGAAAAAGACAATTATTACATGACTCCAATATAATAGGCATGTTCATAGAAACTGAAAGCAAATTAGAGGTTATCAGAAGCTGGATGGAGGCAGAAAGTGATGATACATGTTTAATGAGTTTCTTTTTGGGGTGGTGTAAAGTTGTGGAAATTGATGTAGTGATGGTTGAACAATGCTGTGAATATAATTAATGCCAATGAATTGTATACATAATTCAAATAATCTTTAACTCTACCCTCATATTTACATAAAGATTATTACAATGGCAAATTTAATATTATGTATATTTTACCATAATAAAAAAATTCAGTCTATTGATAAAATTTATCTCACCTGCTGATTGAAAATTCGTAATAAATTCTGAACAAAAGAAACATCATACCATAGTAAGAGCAATATTATTCAGCCATAGTAAAAAATAATGAAATTTTACTACTAGCGACAACATAGATGGACTTAGGGGGTATTATGCTAAGTGAAATACGTCAAATGGAGAAAGACAATTACCATATGATTTCAATTATTTGTGGAATCTAAAATCCTATATAATATAGACCTAATATGCAAATAGTTGTCACGCCCTCTTGCTGTAATGGCTCAGACAGTCAACAGTGGGGAGAGAGGAATAGGGACCAGCCAGGCACAAATGAGCTCATGAGAAAGGAATGGAGACCAGCCAGCCTGCGGCCCAGAACAGGGACAGCCACACACCCCACAGTCCCCGTGGTCCCAGGCACCAATGACTGTGTCTGCACCTGCAGCCTAAGAGAGGGACAAGCTGCCTGCCCCGCAGTCCCAGGCACCAAAGGCTGCACCTGTGCCTGCGGCCCAGGAAAGGGACAAGCTGCCCACCCCACAGTCCCAGGCACCTGCGGCTGAGGCCTGTGCAAAGTCGCCTGCCCACAGTCCCCTGTGGCTGTGGCCGGCCCAGGTGAAGCCAGCCCGGATCCTGGGTGCCTATGGCTGGTCAGAGGGAGGGAAGCCTGGGTCCCAGATGCCTGTGACCGGCCAAAGGAGGGAATCCTGGGTCCCTGGTGTGGGGTGAGACAGAGGCAGTTAGAGGAGATCAGATAAGCAGAGGAGTAGTTAGGGGCAATCAGGCAGGCAGGCAGGGAGGCAGAGGGGTTAGGGGTGATCAGGCAGACAGGCAGGTGAGTGGTTAAGGAGCCAGCAGTCCCGGATTGTGAAAGGCAGTCGGACATCCCCTGAGATGTCACAGATTGGAGATGGTGCAGGCCAGGCTGAGGGACAACCCTCCCCCATGCACAAATTTCGTGCACTGGGCCTTTAGTACAAAATAAACAAACAGAACAGAAACAAACTCAGATACAGAAAACAAACTAATGATTGTCAGATGGGTTTGGGGTTAGGGGTTAGGTGAAAAGGGTGAAAGGATTAAGAGGTACAAATTGGCAGTTATAAAATAGTCACAGGGATATAAAGTATAGCATAGGAAATAATCAATAATCTTATATAATAAAAGGGTAATATGCAAATTGACCCTAACAGCGGAATGACCAGAATGACCCCTTGACCAGTCAATATGAGGCACATTGACCACCTCTTAGTCCCTTTCCTTGGCCACAAGGCTCCCATTACCTAATGGCGAATGGGGAGCCAGGAGTGGGTGCAGGGGGACATGGACAGTGCCAGGCCAAGGCCCCTGCCCCACAGTCACCCCACACACAGAGGGTGACATGCAGTGGGGTTGGGGCTGGCAAGTTGCGGGGGGAAGAGCCGACCTCTCATTCCCTCCCCTTGGCCAGCAGGCTCCCATTGCCCAACGGCAAATGGGGAACTGGGAGTGGGTGGCAGGGCCGGCTGTGGGCAGCCAGAGAAGATGGCCCTGATCTCAGGCCAGGCCTAGGAACCATACCCACACTCAAATTTCATGTGCCTGGCCTCTAGTATTCTAATGTATGGTGTCAAGATAGATACTAGACTTATTGGGGGGATCACTACATAAGTTATCTAAATGTCTAATCATTATGGTGTACACCTGAAACTAATATAATATTGACTATCAGCTATAACTGGAAATTTTTTTAAAAAGTAAAAAGTAAACAAAGGATGTCCAATGTACAAGGGAAATAAGTATGACCTTAGAGATCTGTTAGAAAATAATCTTTGACTCTACCCTCATATTTTCAGAAATGGTATTTGTTGACTCTAATGAATTATTTCAAAAAAATCCACCAGTCCTTTTGTTAGGGGCAAAATAGCATATATTGGGGACCAGCTACCATTATAAGAAATATTAAGCATTCTCTGTTAACCATGATGATTCTGTTTTGATTAGTGAAAGTACATTCTAACATCGCTGAGTGTTGTGCACCCTGAGACATGGGAGCTAACATGGGAATGCAGTCTGTCCTCCTTCAGAGAACTGCCTATCCTTGTGGAAAGATTCACAACCTAGTGGCACCTAGTCCTGGAAGCACCTTCTCTTTATAACTTCCTGCCCCATTGCTTGTAATCTGGTCCTGGGGCATCCAGGGTGCCCAGAGGTGCTCCCTCTCTGTAACCTCTCCCCTCTTCCCCCAGCCTGCATGACTTGTAACCTGTAATGATTATGCCATGCCCACGTTCCCATACCTGTAATTCCTGCTTCCTCATGTAATTTTGTCCTTCTACCCAATATAAGCAGTTGGCTTATAATGAGGGGCACAGCAGATTTTTGTGAATGACCTGCTGCTCTCCCATACTGCTGGCATTATTGAAATAAATGCTCATATATGATTCAACCCTATCTCTGCTTAATTGGCTGGAGTAGTGTCAGGCAGCCTGGATCCCTTGGTGATTACCCTTTGATGAATTAAAGAAAATATTATTTTAAAAAAGAATATTTATCTCATATAACCAATCATCATAGGTGAAACTACACAGACACTTTTAATTTCAAATTCAAAGTACAATAGAAGAGTGATACACCTGCACACTAACTACATCAGAACCGCTGAATTTTATTTTCAAAGTTAAGTACAATGCAATAACATGTGGGTTTGTTATACTAGTAAAAGTTCTATATGTTTGAAAGGAAGAACAAATTAACCATTGTTTTAAAATATATTTTATATCAAACACCTAAAAATCTAGTTAAAATATTAATTATTTATACCACAACTCATCCTCTCTCTCTCTCTCTCTCTTCTCTCTCTCTCTCTCTCTGCTATACCCTAATAAATTTTTGGTATATTATGTTAAGAATTCATAATGCTCAGATCAGGCTCTCTTGGACAGGGAGAGACTACCACTACTTCGGGCACTCCCCAGACTGCAGGACTCGAGCATAAAGACCACACCATCTTGAAGGGGAGAGTGGCTTCTTCTAGGAACTCATCAGCATAACCACCCAGACAAGCCTTGGACACTGCCCAGCAGCCACTCCAGCCAAAATCCTGCTGCCCCACCCACAGACCCATGGACCCTGGGACCTCCACCTCCAAAGGTGCACCGCTCCCACAGTAGTAAGTGTAACTTCGCCCTCTCCAGCGGCAGACCTCTGGATGCCACATTCATGCATTTCCAACCACTCCACCACTCCATAGGCAGCTTTTGGGAAGCTACTGTGAGCCGCTGCTGGGTGTGATTTTTGTACAGAAATGGGTGTGCTGCCCCACAGTAGAAATTCTGAATTTCCTCTTCCTGAATAACTGCCCACAGACAATCCAGTTGAGCAGCTTCAGTGCCAGGGCCCCTCAAAGTGCGTCAGAGCTCTGTGTCAGCAGAGGCACTGCAACTGTCATGCATCGCCAACGAGCAGGCATCCTGAGCTCATCTATCCACAGGGCACTCTTGGGGAGCTGCTGTGAGCCCCGGCTGGGTGTGATCTTGGACAAACAAAGACGCACTCCCCCGGCATTAGAAATTCTGAATTCATTCATCCTGGACACCTGCCCACAGATGCCTTGATTACATGGCTTCAGTGCCAGGGCCATTTAGAATGCTTCAGTGTGCTGCGGCGCTGGCAAAGGCACCGTGGGTACCCCTGTGAGCCACCACTGGGAGCACACACATATCCACCACAGGTGCAGCAGCAAAAACTGAGTCTTCCGACCCCACAGCTGCAGAACTCTGGACACTACAAGCACATACTTTTTCAGCACGCAGGCCTCCGAACCCCATGCCTCTGTAGGCAGCCCTTGGGCACTGCTGTGAGCCCCTGCTGGGCATGCACATATACAAACAGGGACGCACTGCTGTGCTGTAGAAACACTGAATTCCCTCTTCTTGGATACCTGCCCACAGACACTGCAATCCTGTGACTTCAGCACCAGGGCCCTTCAGAGTGCGTCACTACACCCTGTTGACAAATGCACCGTAGGTGCCCTTGTGAGCCGCCACTGCTGTTCATGAGCCAATTACGGACAGCAGCAAAAGATGAGTCTACACACCACAAAACTAATGAACTCTGGACACCACAGTCACGCCTTTCCAGAGCAGAGGCCTTCTGAGCCCCACCACCCCAACAGACAGTTCCTGGGTGGCACTGTGAATCCCTGCTGGGCACACACGATTTCAACCAAGGGTGCAAGACAGCAAAAATTGTGACACCCCTTCCACAACTGCTGAGTTATAGACACCGCAGTTGCACCTTTCCAGTTCGCAAGCCTACATCAAGAGAACCCAAATATCTCAAGTAGGGAGCTACACTAGATTACCAAGCCCAGGAGACTTGAGAGATCACACTAGTAGCATCATCCCCAAAAGAACCTGGGTAGCAAAGCAAACGGATCTACAGTTAAATATTACTGCAAAAAAATGGGAAGACAAAAAAGCAATCCCCAAAGGAAAGAAAAAGAGAAATCACCAGAAAGGGAATTAAATGAAACTGAGGCTAGAAACATATCAAAGAATTCAGAGTAATGGTTGTAAGGATGCTCAAATGGCTGGATGACAAATACACACAACTCAATGAGAAACACACAAAACTAACAAAAATTATAAGGAGCTGAATGAGAATGTCACCAACATGAAAAGGAACCACGAGGAAAAGAAGAACAACATAACTGTAATAAAGAACACAATGGAAGACTTAAACAGTAGACTAGAAGAGGCTGAGGACGGCATCAGCAAATTAGAAGACAGGGTAGGAAAAAACTGATAAACACAGCAGCAAATGGAAAGAAAACTTAAAGAGCAAGAGGAGAGCCTAAGGGAGCTTTGGGACAACACAAAACAAAACAACAGTCAAATAATAGGGATACCAGAAGGAGAGGAAATGGATCAAGGAATAGAAAACCTGTTTGAAGGAATAATGACAGAGGACTTCCCTGATACTGGCAAGAAAAAGAACCTACGCAAGTACAAGAAGTGCATAGAGTCCTAAACAAGATGAACCCCAAGAGACCGACACCAAGACACATCATAATTAAACTGGGAAATACCAACGACAAAGTAAGAATTTTAAAGGCTGCCAGGGAGAGACAGAAAGTTACCTAAAAGGGATCTCCTATTAGAATATCAACTGATTTCTCAACAGAAATACACCAGGCCAGAAAGGAATGAAAAAAAATATACAAAGTGATGCAAAGCAAGGAACTTAAAACAAGAATACTATGCCCAGGAAGGCTATCATTGAAAATTGAAGGTGGAATCAAGAGCTTCACAGACAAAAAAGGGCTGAGTTTATTACCACCAAGCCAGCAATGCAAGAAATGCTAAAGGGACTGCTGTAAAAACGAAACAAAAAGGCAAGAAGAAATGCAAACATTAAGAATAAAAATGATGACAAACAAGTACGTGTCAATAATAACATTAAATGTAAATGGAATAAATTCTCAAATCAAAAGACTTAGGGTGGCTGAATGGATAAGAAAACATGAACCATATATTTGCTTTCTGCAAGAGACACACCTCAAAAAAATGGACTCACACAGACTGAAGAGTGAAGGGATGGAAAAAAATTTTTCAGGCAAATGGAAATGAGAAAAAAGCTGGGGTTGCAATACTTATATCTGACAAAATAGACCTCAAAGTAAAGGCCATAACAAGAGGTAAGGAAGGCTACTACATAATACTAAAGGGAGCAATTCCAGAAGAAAATATAACTTTGGTAAACATATATGCACCCAATACAGGAGCACCCAAATACATAAAATAACTTCTGGAATATCAAGGGAGAGATCAATAGCAATACAGTCATAGTAGGGAACTTTAATACTTCACTGACACCCTTGGATAAATCCTCTAATCAAAAAAACCAGCAATGAAACAGCAATCCTAAATGAGTCACTAAATCAGATGGACTTAATTGACATCTTCAAAATATTTCATACCAAAACTACAGAATATACATTCTTCTCCATTGCACGTGGCACATTTTCAAAGAAAGACCACATATTAGGACACAGGCAAAGTCTCTTCAAATTCAAGAGGATAGAAATCATAACAAGCATATTCTCAGATCACAATGGTATAAAACTAGAAATCAACTACAATAAAAACAATTAAAAAAATCAAACACTTGGAGGCTAAATAGCATGCTATTAAACAATGTTTGGGTTACCAAAGAGATCAAAGAAGAGATAAAAAGCCTCCTGGACACAAATGACAATGAAAACTCAACAATCCAAAATCTATGGGACAAAATGAAAGCAGTTCTGAGAGGGAAGTTCATAGCTCTGCAGGCCTCAAAAAAAAAAAAACAAGAGAAACTGGCAATAAATTATCTAACCTTGCAACTTAAAGAATTAGAAAGAGAGCAACAAGAAAATCCCACAGTATCCAGAAGGAAGGAAATAATAAAGATCAGAGCAGAAATAAATGACATAGAGACCAGAACAACAATACAAAAGATCAATGAAACCAAGAGCTGGTTCTTTGAAAGGAAAAACAAGATTGATGACCCTCTAGCCAGGCTCACCAAGAAGCAAAGAAATAGGACCCAAATAAACAAAATCAGAAATGAAAGAGACAAAATAACAATAGACCCCACAGAAATACAAAGACTTGTTAAAAAATACTATGAACAACTCTACTCCAACAAACCAGACTACCTGGAGGAAATGGACATATTCCTAGAAAAATACAACCTTCCAAAACTCAATCAGGAAGAATCTAAAAACCTGAATAGGTTGATAACTATGGAAGGAATTGACGCACTCATCAAAAAGCTTCCAGCAAACAAAAACCAGGGGCCACATGGCTTCATAGGGGAGTTTTACCAAACATCCAAGGAAGAACTAAAACTTATCTTCCTCAGACTATTCCAAAAAATTCAAGAAGAAGGAACACTTCCAAGCTCATTCTATGAAGCCAACATCAACCTAATACCAAAACCATATAAAGACAACACAATGAAAGAAAATTACAGGCCAATATTCCTCATGAACATAGATGCCAAAATCCTCAACAAAACCTTAGCAAATCGGATCCAGCAGTACATCAGAAAGATCATACACCATGACCAAGTAGGATTTATCCCAGGGATGCAATATCCGTAAATCAATAAACATGATACATCACATAAACAAATTGGAAAAAAAAACACATAGTCATATCAATTTGCTGGAAGCCGGTCCATCCTTGCTGCTTGACACAGTCGCTGCAGGATAGAAACATCTGCACAGCATATGTTTCAAGGGACCTGGCGTATATAGCATACTGTTCTTAATATGTTTGCTCCCCTTAGCGCTGTGTGTTTTAACCAAGGCCACCTCTCCGAGAAAGGTTGTTTCCCCAGGTAGGGATTTTTCCCTGAAGTTAGGGAGGGGATGAAACTCCTTAACTAAGTGCCAGGTGGGTAGTTAATCACTTTAACTACAAACAATCATGCTTAAGCTACATAATCTTTACTCCCTGGAATGGAGATAAGAAACGCCCTAACCTTTGTAATAGAAATTGACAGGATTAAAATCAACTGGTATAAATATGGATGTAATAAGACAATAAACAGCAGAACCTCTCTGGAGATCCAGACCAGAACTTGGCTGGAGATCTTGGCTGGAGATCCTGGCTAGGCTGCTGATCAACTGAACACTGTCTCCGTGTCCTTCCTTCTTCGCCGACTCCATCTACGCCTTTGGGAACGCCTGGACCTGCTGGGGTTGGACCCCGGCATCTGGCGCCTGAACAGGGACCCTTAGGTAAGTCCCCCCGTACTTGGGACGGATAGGACTGCACCGTAGGGTGCTGGAGACCCCCCCCCCTCCATAGAGGATAAGTAGGGTAAGCAGGTAGTTAGTACAGAACTTAGATTGACAGGATGGGTCATACTGAGTCTAAAGAAAAAAGACTCTGTATTAATCTTTTAACGCATATGCTTGCTAGCAGAGGAGTTAAGGTTACTCCCAGTCAGACAGAAAGTTTTATAGAAGACGTATGTCAATGGCTTCCTGAGGATGGAACTGTTAATTTAGAAACTTGGACTAAAGTAGGAAAGCAATTAAAGAACTATTACAGCTACCATGGATCTGAGACGGTCCTGCCAAATGTCTTTTCCCTCTGGAATTCAATCTGTGACACCTTGGCACCAGAGGCAAAAACGGTTGAACTTTCTCAAACTTTAAATAGTCCCTCGGCTCCACCTAGAGAGGATACATCATCATTGTCTTCAGCTCAATCTAAAAGCAATTTAGCTATGCCTACTGATCGGGAGGAGAATAAATATCATAAACATGACCATTGGTCCTTTCCAGTCAGTAGAGAAGAGAGAGGCCCTCTCATTCAAAATAGGCTCCCCAAATTAGAAAGGAAGCCTGTGGCTCCTATGAGCTCCATGTCTAAATTTCAAAGGGCGATAAGAGAAGCTGAAGCTAATGGAGATCTTGAATTCTCACTCTGCTTCCCAGTTGCATATGAGAATGAGTCTGGTGGGGACAGAAACCCCACCTGGGAGCCTATACCTTACAAAGTACTTAAAGAATTAAAATTGGCCTGCTCTGAATATGGACCTCTAGCTCCTTACACACAAACCTTGGTAAAAACCCTAGCCAGTAAATGGATGACTCCTTATGATTGGTCACAGGTTTGTAAAGCCTGTCTCTCAGGAGGTGATTACTTATTATGGAAAACTGAATATGATGATCTTGCTAAGAAAGCTGTAGCCAATAGCAAAAAAAACAGAAAAGGAATAACCCTAGACATGATATTAGGAGAAGGTGATTTTAACACGGCTCAGGAGCAAATGAATATGCCCACAGAGGCACTTACCAAAGTAACCAGTTGTGCAGTAAATGCCTGGAAATCCCTACCTTATACAGCAGGAAAAACAACCACCCTTACAGAGGTTAAACAGAAGGTCGAGGAACCATATCAGGATTTCCTTTCTCGCCTCATACAGGCAGTCAAGAGAGTAATCAATAACAAAGAGGCAGCCGATATCCTAATCAAACAACTGGCTTTTGAAAATGCTAATAATACCTGTCAGGCTTTATTAAGGCTGATTCGCAGAACAGGAACTATAAATGATTTTATAAAACAGTGTGCTGATGTAAGTTCAGCATTTATACAGGGTGTAGCTATAGCTGCAGCTCTCAAAGGGGAGACATACCCTCAATATGTACAGGGTATAGGACAAGCCAGCAATAATACAGGTAATAAAAGAAATATGAACTGCTACTCTTGTGGCTTATCTGGGCACTTTAGCAGAGAATGCCCAAATAAAAATAATAATACTCAGGCCAGATGGCAAGCTCCTCAACAGCCTGGAAATACATTAGGGAATAATATTAATCCTCCAAAAACCGTTTGTCCCCGATGTCAGAAAGGATTCCATTGGGCAAAGGAATGTAGATCAAAATACCATAAAAATGGTCGGCCTTTAAACTCTACAAATAGCTCCCAAGGAGGTTATATCCCACCACCTCAATTGGGAAACTTGAGAAGGGGCCAGCCCCAGGCCCCTGCAATAATAGGGGCATCAACCTTCAACCCCTCTGCAAATTTCGATCAGTGACCTCTTCAGGGCAACCCCAGGCAGTGCAGGATTGGACCTCCACTCAACCACCCATGCAGCACTAACCCCAGACTCGCCAGTAGCAGCCATTCCTACAGGAGTGTCTGGGCCGCTGCCTGAGGGAACTGTAGGTTTAATATTAGGACGGAGCTCCACCTCATTACAAAGGATCTTAGTCATCCCAGGAGTTGTTGATGCAGACTACACAGGAGAAATACAGATTTTACTTTCCCCACCCACCACGACTATACAGATTCAGCCCAACCAGAGAATTGCCCAATTACTCCTGTTACCAATACATAAAATAGGGACAGCTGTTACCCAGAAAGCTAGAGGGGCCGGAGGCTTTGGATCTAGTGATGCAGCATTTTGGATACAAGAAATCCATGCTACTAGACCTACAAAAATTTTACAAATTCAGGGAAAACCAATTGAAGGTCTATTGGATACAAGAGCAGATGTTTCCTGCATAGCAGGGAAGGATTGGCCCTCTTCATGGCCCACGCACACCACCTCCACTTCCCTAGTAGGACTAGGCAAGGCATCTAATGTAAAAAAGAGTTCTCAGATTTTAACTTGGGCTGATGAAGATCAACATTCAGGAACATTCTGTCCCTATGTAATTACGACTATCCCCTTTACATTATGGGGAAGAGATATCTTGTCTCAAATGGGAGTTCTATTATATAGCCCCAGTGATAGAGTAACATCACAGATGCTAGACACGAGATTTAATCCAGGAAAGGGATTAGGAAAAGAAAGTAATACCTCACACTCCTCGACAGGATTTATAATTGGGGCCATTGCCCTTAGGACTGCTGATCCCATAGTCTGGAAATCGTCACAACCAGTATGGGTCGAGCAATGGCCCTTAACTGCGGGAAACTGTTTATTGCCTTCACTATCTGATAAGCATAGACAGAGAACCCCCCGAAGGCTGGGTGCCTTTGAAGCCCTCCCAAAGGTTGGAGCTAGGCGCCACCTCTGTTTGTCCAGACAGTGGTAGCTGAAACTACTCCCCCATTTATTATTATGTAAATCCTTGCTGATGAGCTAGTCTGCCTGTTGCAGGGGGTCACCTGCCTAGGGCTATGCTATGGGTGCATCCCAGATGAATAAAAGCTTGGTGAGGCCTGAGCACAGGGAGAAGTCCTTCGGGACTTGCCGCCTGGTCCCCCAATATTGCAAAATTATCTCGTGTCTTTTTCTCTCATTTGCTGTGCGGCTCCTCTTTCAGATACCGAACCCTACTCCACGCGAGTCGTGGAAGGAAACACTCAACATCTGGCGCCCACCGGGTAATCTGGAAGTGCAGGTCTCGCTGGAGCGAGAAAAGGAAGTTTACACCGAAAAGGTGTGGAAAACTCACTGAAAAAAGGTGAGGGGAAGTCTACCGCACGCAATGCCCAGGATCAACTACAGAAGCCCGGGTCTGTAAGTACACTGGGAACGTTTTCTCAACCAGGCTAACCAACGGGGCAGGATTTGGCTTTAAAAAAGTAGATTCGGCTTTAAAAAGGTATATTTGGCTTTTAAAAAAGTAAGAAACTTTATTATAGACTTTTGATTTGCATGCTTAAGGAGTTAAAATTTTAGAAGGTAATATCTTATAGTTTTTGCATGTTATTATAGAACATAACCCTTGGTTTCTTGAAAAAGGTACATTAGACCTTAAAAATTTGCCAAAAAGTTAATCAGGACTTGCCAAAAATTGTTTCCCCTTGTGGAACACGGCATTTCATTTCCTAGAGGCTTTAGGAGAGGTCAAGGAGGATAAATCTCCTCCCCTTTCACCCTCCGCTCCTTAAAAGGAGCAGAAAGAAAAAAAAATGGGAGGAATGGCCTTCATGGCTCCCTCCACCTCCATGTCCTAATCCTGATATGTTTAATTTGCCATTAATAGAATCACCTGTGCAAAAAGGCCAAATTATAAATAAATTGGAATATTAAAAGGTACTCTTAAATCAGGCTGAAAAAAGAGTGCCATGGTCACCTCAATGTGGTTTATTTTTCAAATTAATATCTTAATTTGTATTTGGAATCCAAAATCTGTAATAAGAAATGAAATCCCGCTGTTGAATCCGCCTCTGGTGTGGAGAGATTCAAAGGTGGCAGGAAAAGGCAGAGCTATAAGCTCTCCCACAATGAGATTACTTAATGTTTTATTTAAAAATTACCGGAGAACATCTTATGACAACCAAACTTTGGCTAAGATAACCTTGGGTGCTAGCCATTGCTTTAGAAAGCAAAATAGGGAAAAACTTAAAATGTCTTTTTCAATTAAGCATGACTTTGGGAAAAATACGCCATCTGAGTCATTTGCTGAAACTTCCCCCAAAAGCAGAAGGTGGGGAAAGGGAAGAAGGAACACATGGCAATCCAGTGTGGATGCCTCCTCCCCAAGTATTCTAAAATTAAAGTCCTTCTTGTAATTGAAAAGCTTTTACGAATTTATAAATGCAACTGGGATTTCTGTGCACATGTAAAGGGAAAAGGCCAGTTTAAAAACGAGTGCGCATAGTTTTGAGCTGAACTTGACCTTCTGCTGTGTACAGAGTAAAAACCCGAGACTGTTTTGGCTTTAAAAATGTTGAAGATGAACCTAAGAAAGAAATACAGGCTGGTTTCTCAAGGTGATTTAAAGTAGCTCTTTTGAAGTTTCTTGACTTCCCCAACAGGAAAATTGTGACCAATTTAGCAGCTATGCCAGTCTTATTGGCTGGAAACTTAAAGCTTTTAAGTTCAAATCATCTAAAAGTATTGAAATTTATGATACTGAGATGTTGATCTGAGTATGCCTAGTATGAAGTCTAGATGATAGAAGTTAATCTATTAATTGAAAATGCCTTATATTTTATTTGAAATGTATCCTTAAATGTAAAAGTATTTATTTGAAAAATGCTAAGTATTTAATTTGCTACCTAAGATTTAAAGCTCTGAAAGTTTAAAGTGCAAATTGAATCGGGAGAAATTAATTAAATATCTAATGTATAACTTGTTTTTGAAAAAATAAAATGTGTTTTCTCTTAAATAATTAGGAATTCAAAATATATTACTTCTTGGTCAAATTTTTTAAAAAAAGGATTAATTTTAAGATCTCAACTGAAAATTTTTAATACAAAAACCAGTTTAAATGTAATTAATATTAAGATAATTATAAAGGGAGGAAAAATGGCGGAGGTATAAACGGACGTGTCCTGTGCCTTGTCCTGGAGCAGATAAGGGTAAGCAGCTGAAACGGGTAACATGCAGCCTGAATAGGCAGAGGATTTTCAGCTGAGAGACTGTCTGCAGCTAGGAAAGACCGAGAACCCCCAGGAAAAAAAAAAAAAGGACGGTTGGAGACTGTGACTGAAGCCTCTCGTGGTGCGCCAGCTAAGCAGCGGAGACTGCGCCATCTTGGGTGGTTGTTGCCGGCATCCAGAGACCAGCTACTAACCTGGAAACAAGGGATCTCAAGCAGCGTGACTGCCTGAACTCAGATGAGCACTGCTTCTTCTCACGGAAAGATTGGACATCCCCTAAAGGTGCGGTTTGCAGTTCGGGTTGGAGGGAGGACCGAGCTCTCGCACGCGGGGCAGAATCTGTGCCCCACAGAGTCTGCAGCCGTTGGGACCAGCGTGACCTGCGAGTGGGGAAGGTGCCCCACAGGGCTGCTGACAGAAGGGAACGCAAAAAATGAGCCCATAGCTGGTCTGGATGTAAGGGAGCAGCCTTGGACTTTGCCAATCTGCTGGCTGTTTGGTGCCAGGGGCGAGTGAGTGCGCGGAGACTGCGCGCAGAGACTGTGCGCAGACCTGGAAGGTGGAGGCTTGCGAATTCACACAACTATCAGGCTCTTGTTACAGTTCCCCTTAGATCCGTGCATTTGATTATTAAACCCAGTGCATGGGATTCCCCAGTTGGGGTCATTCTCAGAGCCTGTAGGGGAAAGTTCTTTTTGGGGAGCCTGGGAAACAGCGGGCAGTGGCAAGGAACCAGCTCTGGGCAGGGGTCTTTCCCGAATCAGTTCCAAATACCATAGAGGGAAAAAAAAAAAAACCCTACTGATAGAGAGGACTTATAGCCTCCGAGGTCAATACAGACACACTGCCACCCAGAGGCAGAGCCACGAACTGTCTCTTCTGCGATCACAAATAAAGGCAGTCTGGTAAACAAATACAACCTGCCTTAAAATCAGGTCTGTGGTTTAGTGCACGGAGGGACAGTGTATCACAGGGAAGTTCAAGACTCCCCTGAATGCCTGGCAGGACTGAGGCGTGCCAAAAAGAAGAGTGGAAGATCTGAAGCACCTTCACTTCTGAATATTTTTATATATATATTTTTTTTTTAAATTCTTTTTTCACCATTTCATTAAGAACCTATTTTATTTTATTTTATTTTATTTTTTATTTTTTTCATCACTTGATTTTACCTTTTTAATTACTACATTTTTTAAACCAGTATTATTGCTATCCTTTTACCATTTTTTCAAGTGTCATTTTATTTTTTATTATTTTTTTATTTTTCTTTATTTTATTTTGGGATTAGTGTTCTACACTCTATTTTCATCATTCCTTTAGCATCATTTCTCTCTATCTCACATTTACCCTTAAGCCAAAACTCTCTTCCTCACTTTTCCCCTTTTGTTGTTCTGTTTCTCTTACACTATTCCTGCTTTGGATTTTACCTATTCCTTCTTTCTACCCACTGTCTAAATTTCACCCTACTTATATATCTAATTTCCAATCCCTCACTCTCCCCATACAAATAGCCTCTTCCCCACCTCTATTTCATTCTCTTACTTTTTTGGGGTTTTTTTTGGGGGGGGGGGTTTGGTCTTTTTGTTTTTCCTTCTCTCCCGTTTCCCAATCTCATTTCGGCACTCCTTTTTGTTTTTTATTTTTCTCTTTAATATTTTTCTCTTTTTTCTTCTTTATCCCCTAATTCTCTTCGCTCTGGGGGTCACCTTTATTTGGGGTTATTAATATCGTGAATGCATTTAGTTCGGTGCCTTGTACGTTGTGCCTTGTTGTGTTGTATTTTCCGCCTTTGAATCAGCTCAGCAGAGAGAGAACTACATAACCAAACACCTTGAGAAGAGAAATCATGGGGAAACAAAGAACCAATCCAAATATGAAAGAAAAACAGGCATCATCAGAAACGGAAGTAAACAAAATGGAGGCAATGGAGGCAAGCAACCTGTCAGAGAAAGAATTCAGAGTAATGGCCATAAGGTGGATGAAAAGAATGGAAGACCAATTCAACAATATGTATAGGAACCAAGAGGAAATGAAGAAGAACCAAGAGGAAATGAAGAGAAACCAAGAAGAAATGAAAACGACATCACTGCCATAACGAACTCAATAGAAAGCATCAACAGTAGACTAGAAGAAGCAGAGGACCACATCAGCGAGCTAGAAGACAAGGTAGAAAAAAATACCCAAACAGAACAGCTTCTAGAAAACAAATTAAAAGCAGGAGGAGAGCCTAAGAGAACTCTGGGACATGGCTAAACGAAACAACATCCAAATAATAGGGGTGCCAGAAGGAGAGGAAACTGAGCAAGGAATAGAAAACCTGTTTGAAAAAATAGTAACAGAAAATTTCTCTGATATAGGGAGGAAAAAACTCACACAAATCCAAGAAGCCCACAGAGTCCCAAACAAAATGAACCCGAAAAGACCGACACCAAGGCACATAATAATTAAATTGGCAACACCAACGACAAAGCAAGAATCTTAAAAGCAGCCAGAGAGAGAC